>NW_027397070.1:68590846-68785310 GCF_003265705.2 Callorhinus ursinus
TCTCTCTCTCTCTCTCTCTCTCTCTCTCTCTCTCTCCTCTTTCTTTCTTTCTTTCTTTCTTTCTTTTCTATTTATTTTTTACACGGTATTTGCTGTAGGGTCCAAGGGAGGTGGCATCATAAAAGAGTGAATGGTTTGAGAACAAGCCTGGAACATAATCAGGTGCTCGTATTGTCTCGTGCTCACGGAAATACATTTTTAAAAAAAGAACCACAATTCCAGATGTAGTCAGCTTCCTGGCAAATCCCAGCTCAGCATTACGGTTGCATGAGAAGGTCTTAATCACTTTGTCCCGATACCTATTAATTTAAACACCAGGGTTATAGGCTGGGCGTTGGAGCTTTTTGTAAGAAAGAATATAAACACCATTGCAAGACTTATGCAAATGGAACGTTTTTGGAAACTAAGAAGAAGTGCTATTTTGGAGGAGGAAAAACACCACCTTGTACATTTTAGTAGGGAATCAGAAATAGAGGAAGCCTGATTATCAGAAAAAAAATGTGAGAAAGAAAAACTAGTTTTTTGAGGCAACAAAATTTAAAGCAGGACTTCTCAAATAACAGATCTCTGAGGCATATATTCATGCAGTTTCTTTACCATTATATGTCTCCCCTATAAGTCCTTCTCTAGACAGAACACGTTAAATGAAGGTTCTCCCTTTTAGTGCTTGTATTATTGGGAGGGGGTTGCATGGTCAAGATTAGTGCCGAAAACACAGGGGCAGCCCCCCTCTTTGAAGGCAGCATGGACGTTGCGTCTCTGTGGTCTGGTTTTAGATGTATTTATTTAGACCCCTCCTTTACTTCCCTAGCTGCAAAATAAAATACCCATCCCTGCCTTGCCAGCAGGTGCCAGAAATTCCCACATAGTTCATTCACTCAGTCTCTACCATCGTCTGAATGTTTGTGTCCCACCATAATTCGCATGTTGAGATCCTAACCCCCGATGTGATGGCATGAGGAGGTGGGGCTTTTAGGAATGGGGTTAGTGCCCTTATGAAAGAGACCCCGTGGAGCTCCCTGGCCCCTTCCTGCATGTGCAGATACAAAGAGAAGTGTGCGACCTCGAAGAGGGCCCTTACCTGACCATGCTGGTACCCTGGTCTTGGCCTTCCAGCCTCCAGAACTGCGAGAGATTCATGTCTACAAGCTCCCCAGGGTGTGGTATTTTGTTACACCAGAGCCTGATCGGACTAAGGCAGTCTCCGCCTTCCAAAGGCTCCCACTGGACTGGTCCCAGAAATTCCCTTCCTCACTTAGCTTCTTGGAAGACACTTAACATGCCAGAGCCTTTGGAATCCTCTCATTCTTGCAGTTCTTTAGAATATTTAATTAATTAATTAGTTTATTCATTCCAGTTCCCTACCCTCTCTGGAAAATACAGATATGAACAAGACATTCTCTGATTCACTCGATTTCTTCTTTGACTTCATATTATTGTGCCAGTTAGTGTGGGTTGGGTTTGTATGTGTCTCTGTAGTGGGTTTGGTTTGTGACTTCCAAGCGCTATTATGTGGGAAGGAAAGGGGTGATAGGGGTGGGTTTGTGAAGTGGGGGGATTGGAGCTACTTGTGGCAAGTGCTTCAGAATAGCCAGATCTGGGGGAGGCTGAGGGGCTCTGTGAATCAGCACCTCTGAATCAGACCGTCCCTTGTCTTTAAGAGACCCGGAAGTGTGATAGTCGGAGAGAATTCAGGGAAGCACCGAAAGCTGGAAGTGCTAGAAAATAGCATCCCCCCTCCCCATTTCAGGATGATTTGACCTAAGAAAACAGACAATAATTTAGAATTTACTTCAGTCATTTGAAGGATTTCCTCAAAATATCAACAACACAGGAAATCACCCTTTTCCACTTGGTGCCACTGAGGTCTTGACAAGACAGGAATTTTACGTATTTATCCAGGTCACATAATTAGATGATCCATAAATGCAACTGACGATCCAAGTGACCAAGAGAGTTTATAAACATGCCTAACTGTGGGAATTCGGGGCCAGAAGGACCTCACAGTCAAATAAGTCAAACCCTACTTCGGGCAACAGCCTAGCCACCTGAATTCCCACAGTTAGGCATGTTTATAATGTGTTTACAATTTATAATGTTGATCATATTATCATTTATTTATCTAGCACATGTGATTTACAAAACCCTGGCACACTGATTATTGTATTTGGCCCTCGCAGTTTCTTTGTGAGGGAGCAGGCCAGGAATTATTACCCACATTTCATAGGTGAGTAAGCGGACACTCTGACAGGTAAAGTGACTTGCTCTGCTGGTAAGGGGTGGAGCTCAGACCACAGCTCAGCTGCTCACACTCCAAGCTCACGGACTGCTGCGCGCCAGAACTATGAAATCCTTTGTCACGGCTGCAGGCACCTTCGTAATGATCTACCAACAGTGACTCTCCTTGAGTTTTCTGAGGCCTTGTGGCCTGTTCCCAGCTGTCAGAAAGGCCTCAGGTGTGTCTGAATCTTCTTTTACCTCCTCGTCTCTCAGAGAGTGTGGTGCTGGACGTATCGGCAGGTGCCCAGTAAGTACTTGATGGAGTATGTGAATTTGCTTTGTATGCTTTTATCTTCGTGACTCTCCCTCTATTCCTGGTAAGATTTTCTTGGCAAAGTTCTGTCTGGGTGACATTGGAGCAGCTGCGCTTGTTTATTCAAAAGGATAATCTGCCCTTTTATCTGATGGTTGCACCAGAAAGAGGATGCTGACTTCATCCAATTTCATCTTTTTATGAAACCTTCTCTCTCCGTCTACAAACTGCTGGCTCATTAATTCAACAGCTATTTATTGAATGATTCCGGGTGCCAGCCCTGGGCTAGAGTGGTGAAGACTTACACTTCTTTGGCATTTGGTCCTCGTGGGATGCTTATTAGTATTTCTGTGGAATTATTTTCCATCTTTGCTCTGCTTTGTTACTAACCTGAGAACCACATGAAACAATGAGCTTGTGAGAAAGACTATCTCTGAAACATACCTGTAATCCATCAGCTTGTTTTCTGCTCTTACATCCTGCTGCCCCCGGAGTCCAGACCCTGTCAGCTCTTACCTGGACTGCTGCAGCAGCTTCTGACTGGTCTCCCCGCTTCCGTGTTCCTTCTAAAAGCGAAAATCCGGTCATGTTACTCCCTTGCCTAACACTCCACAGTGGCTTCCCTGGCTGCTAAAGCCCTGCTGACCTCTCTGCCCTCCGTTCCTTACTCCTCTGTTCCAGCCACACAGCGTGAGAGCGTGACAGCCAAGCTTGTTTCCTCCCACCTCAGCTGATTCTTCTGCTTGCAGTAATCCTTCCTTGAGGTTTGCACAACTGTCCCCCGGTTGTCATTCAAATTTCACCATAAGTATCACTCCCTGAGGGGGTCTTTCCTGTCACCTCTGCTAAGTTCAGTAGCTCCCATCACTCTGTGGCACATTGCTGTCCTTTATAATCTTGTCTTCATTCATTCGTGATCTGCCTTCCCTCCTCAGAAGCAAACACTGGGAGCCTGAGGACTCACTGCTCTCTCTCTGGCACCTGGAGTAGCATCTAGCATAGTAGCCCTCCAGCTGTTTGTTGAGTGAATGCAAAGAGAATCTCCAGTAACCTGGCACAGATATTTAGAGAGTGCTTATTTGCTGAGAGAGACTGATGTAGACAGGAAAGCAGAAACAATTACCAGTAACTCCTACTGCTGAGTAGTGGTAGCCTGAAAAATATAATTGTGTTTGCTTTGTAGTAGAATGCTTTTTAGGGGTAGCTCTTAGTTTAAATAGAATTCTCAAAATAGAGGTGAGGGATGGCTTTATTTAAAACTTTTATTTTAAAGCTAAATGTCACTGTAGAAGTTCTCTTGAATTATGTAATTTGGGGGAAAGAATTAGTTCAGCGTGTAGGACTCACATTTCTTATCAGTTGAAGAAGGGATTTTTTTTTTGTTTTTAAATTTTTGGAAAAGTTAATTCAACTGCAATAAAGGCGCATTCAGTGAATTCAACAAGTTTTTGAGCAAAAGCCTACTGCGTGCATAGGAATGTTAGCTTTCCCAGCTTGTCAGGGCCCTGGAAGCACCCCCTGTGAATGTTTGTATTCAGTATCTCCATGTTTGTTTCTCTGAGGACTCCTCAGGCAGCCTGCATGGGCAGTCAGACCAGAGGACAGCTTTTATTCTTAGGGGTGAGTCCAGATTAATGAGGGTGAGTATGAGGACCCAAGCTCAGAGAGCCCCCACCCCCACCCCCCATCCAGAACGTCAGCACTGAGGGGGCTGCCGGTCATGTAAGCCAGGTGTTCTCAGGCTGAGCCCGGCCTGCCCCTGCCAGAGGGAGGGGAAAGCCTGGTGGCAGGAACTGTGGGCCCTTCCACTCCTCCTTCAGCCAGAACCCTCTACATTTATCAGCTTTATGTCCCATGTAAGGGACATTAAAAAAAAAACAAAAAAAACCCCCAAAAGTTCCCATGGCAGGAACAGGCTTTGTCCGAGGCTTGAGTCATTGGCAGATGACCTGGGATGACCTTTTGTTTTTTAACATTCTGTGGTCACAGAAGTGCCTTCCCGGCCTGTTGAGGGAGGCGTGGAGCTGTCAGGAGGCATGGACCCTCACTTGTGGCCCTCTTCCTGGCACTTGGGTGCTATCAGTGATCAAATGGAGTGCCTAGCCTTTGAAGCCGACTCCATCCCAGATCTGGTCCCCTCTCAACACAGGATTCTGGCTTTTCCTGCAGCAGCTGAAGCACCCTTGCAGCCCTTACAGACGTGTGCCTGGCCATGACATTCAGGCACTAGTCTGGACCGGCCGGGTAGGAGAGCCCCCAGACGGTCACCACGGCCTGGCGGTGTCATGGAGCCACAGGCTGCCTGCTTGCGGCGTGCCTGCAGCTGTTGGATCATTGGTGTTGGGACCTGAGAGGGCACGGGGCTGGCAAACACTGGCATTAGGCCAACCTGGCTCCAAGTCACTGCTTTGCCACTTGACACTAGTATGACCTTGAGCAAGTTACTTAACCTCTTTGGCCTCTATTTCCTTATTAGTAAATTGGGGAATCTCATAAAATTTTGTCTACCATACATTTGGTTCTGGGATTTGGAGATTTTTCACCAACTCTCCTTGTACTAGCACCTTATGAATTGCCCTGAAAGGTATAATCAGCATTCCAAGAAGAGATTCTTGCATTACTGATAGAAAACAGGCATGAAGTCCAGAGGTCTCCATCCCCTGGGCCTCTGCTACACTAGACCTGCCTCGTGGCCAGGCTAAAGCACATCTGGCCAGCTCCCACCATGGCAGATGTCTAGGAGTTGAGACCACTGCTACTCCTCCCTATACCTTGCAGATAGTGTCAAGAATATAGGTTCTGGCCATTAGCCCACCCAACACCTCTATCAGTCAGAAGTAATTGTTGAGTGTCTGCTGTTTACTAGCCCCGTCCTTGAGGCTAGGAAGGACTGGTAACAGAATGCCCTAAATCTCCTTTCCCTCAAGAAGCTTGTGTCTGGTTTCTTACCAGCTGCCCCTACCCCCCATCCATCTATGACTGTACCAAGGTAGTTTAATAAATAACACCCTCATATCATTGTATTTGGTATGGGTGAATTGCTCTTCCTAAGTCTTAGTCTCTACTGCTTTTTTAAACTTAGGATTTAGGACAATGATTTTATACATATATCCATACATGGTATATATATGTATGTATGTACACACACACACACACACACACACACACACACACACACATCGCTTGTCCTGAGAACTCTGGACAGAAATACCTTGACCCCCACCCAAAAAATAAATGAGCTACCAGTGAGCAGACAGAACACTTAACTGAGGAGAGTGGTCTCACCATAGAGAAGATCTTCCAGCTATCAGCACTGTCAGGGAGAGGCGGCCTTATGAGGCAGTGACTGATGGAGAACATTCCGCAACCTGATGCACTCAACAAGGAGCTCTCACAGCTCCAAGGGTGCAGCCCTGTGGGGTCCCAGCAGCTGTCCTGTGAGAGAGGCATGGGCAGCATCTGCATTCCTCCAGCTGTGCATGTGGGGAGCAGGGCACGGACAGCTCAAGTCGCCTGCCAGTGATCACAGAGTCAGGAAGTGGCAGATCTGGGACATAAACTCGGTTATTTAATGACTCTGAATCTCTTGTGCTTTCTGTTATATCATGATTCTGCCAAGAAGCTGCTGTCGCTGGAGGGTCCCAGGCAGAGACTTGTCAGGAATACTGGGCAAGGCATTCTGGATGAGCTCAGTTGATGATTGCTGTGTGGTTTGAGGGATCTCAGGATTCCCCCCAAATCGTCTTCACTGATCAGTTTGCCGTTACCGCTTCATTTCTTTGAGTCAGGCTCTGGACTCTGGCTGCTCTTCAAGGTATAGCGAGAACGTGGGAAGGGGGCATAGTCATCCCAGAGCGCCTTCGTGTGTGGATACTTGTACTGCCATCACTCTCCTCTCTGATGGAAGGCAGAGGTGAGAGGAGGTTCCTGCCGCAGACCTTTACTGAATGGCTCCTCTTTGTCCAGCTCTGTGCCAGGCTCTGGGAATGCACGTCCCTGCCCGACGGGCCTCAGGGATGTGTGGGGCAGGTGGAGTGCTGTGCAGTGGGTCAGTGGCAGTAGAGCAGCTGACTGTCCTGGGGGTGGTGCAGGCTCCTGGAGGCAGGAGCATGCGTGAGAGGACGCAGGTCACACAGGGAACAAGGAATAATCTGGGCCAGTTGCCTCATGGACCAGAGGAAGGAGGTCCTGGCATATTTTGGGAACTGGGAATGTCTACCTGAATTTGGGTGTTTGTGAAGAGTTTTAATGGAAGAGTTGGAGAAATAAGACTTTCTTTGCGGGGCTGAGGCATTTTTGCATAACCCCATGGGTCCCGAGGAACTAGTGCAGGGTTGGGAGGGGCGGGGGCATCAGAATCAGGTTCGAGAGAAGGGCAGAATGAGGAAGACCGGAGCTGAGGCGCTGAGGTGCAGGCTCTGTGAGGGGTGCTGAGGGCGTGGGGCGGGAGGGGCTGGACTCAGACCTCCTGGGGGCTGAAGGAGAATTAGTGACCGATTGTATCTGTGTTGTGAGGGGGAGAAAGTCAGGAGTGACTCACGGGTTTTTATTTGAGATCTGTCTTCCTTGTTTTATAAAGATTTGCACTCTAAATGCTGAACATCTCTTTAATGGCAAGTTTCAGAATACAGCCGCATCTTGCCAGCTTGGGCTTTCCAAACTGGTAAACATTTCTCTCTCTCTCTTTTTTTTTTTTTTTTTGGCTAACATCTTTTCCTTTTTCTTAACTTCTGTTCTGAAATTATTATAGTAATTTTTGTACCTCAAGGAATTGATAAGTCTGGTATATATTAGACACTCAATAAATGAATAATTAAGTCAATGAGATCATTCATCCCAGTTGACCTACAAGGTCATGCTGTTCATGGTAAAGTGATGAGCAGAGAATGTGACTTCTGTGATTCTGAAGCAGTTTATGCATGTGTGCTGAACAAATGTTTGGCAGTAGAACTCTGAAGAATTTTCAGTAAAATGCAGCCTGGTATCGCTCTATACTGTTCACTGACCAGCTGGCCATACCTGAATGGTGACAGCAGCGGCTGATGAGGTGACTGGGCAGGTCGCCGTGGAGCCGGTGACATTCCTTTAGGCCTTTGCCTCCCACTTCCCAACCTGCAAATTTCTGGTCGGGGGGAGGCTGGGACATATATGTGATTCATCCAGGATCCCAGGCATGCCCAGGGTTTGACTTATTTCTCTGGGCTAATCCAGCTCCCAGCCTGGAGCCTAAGCATACACTGCATTAATCAGACTTGCTGGAATGGTCACATGGTCTCTGGCTGCCTCCCCTGTTAGCTGCCGCTTGTCAGCAGCTGGTGGAGCTGGAGGCTGCAGGCCCCCGTCTGCAGAAAGCCTTTTACTTCAGAATATTGGGGGGGGGGGGGCTGTGGAAACCCCGCCTCTTTTTTCTGCACTTTGCACCATCTGACTGACTAAATGGTTGTCCTCCGAACCAAAAAGGCTACCCGACAATCTAAGGAAATTGTCTCTGACTAGGTCATGTTTGCATTTGAAGAATTCAGGTACGTTCTGGGCTTCCTACATCAGTCTGTCGCTGGGTTTTTGTTCTCCCTAGGTTTTTGCTGTGTAATGACAGCTTAGGCTCTGGCTGGTTCTCACCCAAAAAGAAAGGGTTCTTTTCTGCATTTGCTGGGGTTGATCCCGGTTGTGGGGGTGGGAGGCAGAGAGGTGGTGCAGGTGGAGGGTGTTTACTGCATGCACAAGTGCAGCGTGGATAATTGGTTTGATCGTGTGTAAATTTGCTGAGGACCCCACCTTGTGCCTCATTTGAGCTGCTGTGGATGATGTAGAGTTATGAATGCAGAATAGCAACTGTTTATCCAGAATGAGTCTCTTGTTATCTTTTGTTTTTCTTCCTTTGTCAAACTCATGGAGTCTACTGCTCTTTTAAAAAATGCTATTCATAGCAATGAAGGTGAAAAATTCTGCAAGTCTGCCCGCTTAGTTGAGATTTGATTTTGGCTCTGATTTTTCCCTCATTGTTAATAGTAATCTCATGCCTGGGCAGTTTTCTGGGAAGTGCCCTGATGGTGTTTTGTTAGCAGGGTCCTTCTCTGCTTTTGTAAGCTCTTCAGCTGCTGTAATTATCAATGCTCCAAATTAGTCTTTTGTGAATCTTATTCCTTCTCTCTCCTCCATCTCCTCTCCGCGGATCTGTCTCTGGGTATGAATGTGGGAAGGGATGTTCCAACAGAGATAGTTTCTAAGAAATGAAAATAAAGGAGGCAGAATGGGAGGGTGATCTGATCGTTCGTGTGCAGATTTCCACCTTTTGGAACATATGGAAGAGAGTGTGTATGTGTGTGTCTGCTCCTAACCTCCGGCAGCCTCTCATTTCTCAAATGGAATTTCAGTGTATTTTAGAACAGAGTGTAAATACCATATCGATGAGCAAGGGGGTGGTTGCGTGGGGACCTCAGCTCTGTCTCTGCGGGTCTTTTTTGTTCCCTCTGAAGGACGTTGCTGCATTAGACATTAAAATGATAATAGAATAACCACCTTTCATTATTTATAAGAGGAAATTAGAGACCTTTTTATCAAAATCAAGGGAGTGGATAAGAAGATCCCCAGATTTGCACGTAGAAAAGCAGGGCTATAAGGGTTGTCCCCCACCCTTTCTGTAAACTTGAAGCTCTGGATCTAGGAAGTTATCCTTTGTTTCGGAGAGTGTCTCTGCGTGATTTCTAATGGACCGGGCTTGTGAAAAGGACATTCTTTCCCTGTGGCAGCATGCTCTGGTGACATGGGCCTGTGCTCTTACACGGTGACCAGAACTGTTTTATCGTGGCTCCACTAGATAACTAACAAGAATTTGTTTTTTTGCTTGACATGTCACAGTAGATAGGTCCATAGAGAGTGAATTGGGAGTCCCGGGTTCTAATCCCAGTTTGAAAATTAGCTTTTCTGATCCTTCTGAGAGGTACAGAGGAGTTTTGGGGATTGTAGAAAGTAATACAATTGTGAGGTTCATATCTTATTGTTAGTATTGATTCTAGATGGAGTAAGCCTTAGCTAACTGCCTTAAGCAGAGCTTGGAGCTGTTCACCTCCTTTCCTGGTTAGGGAAGAGGGATATGTATCAACAGGCCTGTTCCCACTTTGCTGAGCTCCTAGCCCAAAAGCTGGGTCTAATGAGTTGGAAGGGGGTCAGGTTGAAGGCCGCTGTACTGTACAGCTGAACTGAGAAAGTGGGGCCATCTGTGGGAAGTGGACCAGAAAGGAGCGGTCTGTTACCTGTGCTTCGAGCTTTACCTCGGCTGGCCCTGAAGAACTTTGCTGGGTATGATTGCATTTTGTGACTGCTGCAGGTACCAGACAAATGGCTTTCTTCTTTAGTCACGGGCTTTGTATGTGTGGGGGCCAAGTGAACATGGTGGGGCGACACAGGCACTATCGAGGAGCTTAGCTCTTTAGCTTGGTCAGGGTGGTGCTCAAGGTCTATTCTACAGTAGAATCACCTGGAGGGCCCGGGAAAACCCGCACTGCTGGGCCCCCCTCCAAGAGTCTCAGGTCCAGCAGTAGGTCCGGGGTGGGCTTGAGGATCTGCATTTCTAGCAAGTTCCCAGGTGATTCTGATGCTGTAGGTCTGGTGACCAGACTTTCAGAACCGTCGGCTTGAGGAGCGCAGACAGACTGTCATTATTGAGATGGGAAGTCTGAGGCAAAGGCAGGGAGGTACAGGGAGGAAAGAAATCCAGAGCCGGAAGCTGCAGTTCAAGTTCAGGCAAGTGGACCAGAAGCGGGCATGCTCATGGGAGATTAAACTATGACCATGATTTATAACCCAGGTTCTGCCATGTACGGCCTGTGTGGACTTGGCAAGGTTTCTTGATCTTTTTTTAGTCTCAAATTTCTGTATGAATTTTCTATAAGAAAGTCTATAATGCTGTTAGAATTAAATGAGATGACATGAGCTTACTTTATACATTATATCCTTCTTTCTACGTGAGTATAATGGAGGAGAGGACCTGGGGGCAACTCTGTCAGCTTACGCACACGTGTTTACTGGCCTCATGCACGCACATGCTCCTCCATGTACACACCCCAACCCTGAGAGCACACGGGCCACATTCATTTGGATGAACACACATACACACCGCTATTCTGTATTGGGCTATGAGTTCTTTGAGAGCTTTCGAGTCTCCTGTGTTTTTAACTTTGTCTCCTTTGTGCCTAAAACTGCTTGGTGCACAGTAAGGCCTTAATAAATAAGCAGTTCATTTTCAGAGGATTTAATAAGGAAGGAGAAACAAGTAAGTGATCTGGCTAGCTCGGTGCAGGCCTGATGTTGGTGCCATGGTGCCCGTTGAGTGTGCTAGTTCAGAAGAGCATGTCAAAAAGCTGACGGCTGACCTCCTCAGCACACGCCAGTTGCTGTAATGCTGGAGAACTCTGATCACCTTTCATAAGGAATCTCTGCAGGTGATCACACTCTAGAATGTGCTGATGATCGTAATGGTTTGCTGGGGCCAAACCCACACAATTGCAGAATCCTGAGAGCTTGAGTGGTTGGGCCAGCATTTTCCAGATGGTTAGGGTCTTTTTTTTGCCTGCCATTGACTTCAAGACTGTATTGTTCTAACACCAGGCAAGCTGTTCTAGCTGGCTTTTGTGGTAGACACACTTCACCTATGTTTTTACCTTTTTAAAAAAAACTTGTTACATGAGAAGCTTACTGGATTCATAGTTTAGTAAACATTTACCAGTTCCTACACACCGCAGAGACTGCTTTCTGAGCACCCCTAGAGACAGCTTTGTGGAACACTCTGTAGTTTTCCTTCCCCTTCTAGACCCAGGATGCAGACTACATTCCCTGCTATCCCCGGAGTAAACAGTTTTCAGTGTGATTTTTGGCTCTCTAATCTCACAAGGGAGAATGGAACCCAAATCAGAAACCACTGTTTTTCAGAATTCCTGATACTTATTCTGATTTATTTCTAGAAGGAATGTGGTAAAATCCCCAGTTGGAACGTGTGAGTCACCTGAAAACGGGAAGTCACTACTTGAGTCTATTTTATGGAAGCGTTGAGGTTCAAACTCCAGCCAGCTATTTATTCAGATTCATATCTAGTGTTGGGAAGTGTTTTAACTTTTCTTGCTCTTTCACTGGATTATGGAAATGAATCAAAGTGAGTGGTATAGGAGAACACCTGAAGTTCTGGAGCCAGGACAGCCCACCCAGTGTGGAACCCAAGCCGGCCTTCGCCCCTCTCATTTCCCAGGCCCTGCAGTCCACCAGACAGGTGTTTAGGTTCAGTGACTGTCAGGCTGCGGCAAGCAAGTAAGCCTCATCATCAACAGGAGCTGGGGACTGGGCTGGCCAGGGATGGGGAAGGCGCAGGACTGGATTGGTGAGTGCCTCTCCAGAGTCCCACACACCGTTAGTTGCTTCGCCCATGGTAACTCTAAGCCACATAACATCAGTGAAAGCAGAAGCTCAGGGGTATGGACAACCCCAAAGCATATACCTCCCCACCACGACATTTCCCCACCCCGGTCCCATGTCTTCCCTGCTTGGTTGGTGTTGCTGTCTGGAAGTCTACCAGGCATCTCAAACCTAACACATCTAACACCGTTCTCGTGTTTTTTCCTAAGCCATACCTTCTTTAGTTGTCCACAGCCCGGCCCTCCTTCCGGCGGCTCGGTCGTCCCTGACTCCTCTTCCTGTCCATGTCTGAGCCGTCAGGGGGAGCTCTGTCAGCTCTCCCTCAAAGTCTGCCCAGAGTCCCACCACTTCTCAGCGTCTCCAGTGCCACCAAGCTGGTCCGTGCTGTCACCAGCTCACAACCAGCTCACCGCTGCGGCCTTGTGACCGGCCCGCCAGCTTCCTGTCTGCCTTGTCCTCCTGCTCCCGCTTCTTCGCTTGTTACTCTTTTTAAAATGTCCGATCAGGTTGTGTCAGTCCTGTGTTCAGAACTTTCCAGTGGCTTCCTGCCTGCCTGTGCATACCCTCAGCTCGTGGGGGTAACTTGCAGGGTCTGCTCAGCCCTGTCACCCCCACATTCCGTCTCTGACAGTGTCCCGTGTCCTTCGCGCCCCCCGCCACACTGGCCTCATACTGTCCTTGAGCACACCAGGCATCCCCTCCCCTGGCCTCTGCCTCCAGATGCCCACATGGTTTGCTTCCTCATTTCCCAGGGTCTTTGCTCAGCTATGGCCACGACTTCTGTTTTTAACATACCCCTTCCCACAACGGGCACTCCCTTTCCCCCTTACTCTGCTTTATTTTTTCACCAGATCATATACCACCATCTACGTGCTATAGATTTTAATTTTGTAATTGTTTATTATTTGTTTTAGCAGACTGTAAGTGCTACAAGGTAAGGTTTTAAGAATCTGTTTCTGAGGGGCACCTGGGTGGTTCATTCGGTTAAGCGTCTGCCTTCGGCTCAGGTCATGAGCCCGGGGTCCTGGGATCGAGCCCCCATCAGGCTCCCTGCTTAGCAGAGGTCTGCTTCTCCCTCTGCCTCTCCGCCCTCTCCCTCTCCCTCTCTCTCTCAAAAAATAAAGTCTTTATTTTTTTTTAAGATTTTATTTATTCATTTGAGACACAGAGATACAGAGAGAGAGAGAGCATGAGCAGGGAGAGAGGCAGAGGGAGAAGCAGGCTCCCCACTGAGCCAGGAGCCCGATGTGGGGCTCGATCCCAGGACCCTGGGATCATGACCTGAGCCGAAGGCAGACGCTCAACCATCTGAGCCACCCAGGCGCCCCTCAAAAAATAAAGTCTTTAAAAAAAATAAAACTAAAAATCTATTTCTCTTCACTGCTGTATCCATAGTGCCTTGCACATGGCAGGTATCTAATAAATACTTGCTAAATGAATGAAAGAAATGAAGACAGACACTCAAGAGAGGTTGGGTAATTTGCCTGAAGTGATCCAGCAAGGAGGTCTAATCAGTTTCAGTTCAGTTCATCTTCCCAGACACTCTGTGCCTGGAATGCCACCCTGTGAACTGACCTTCTGTCTTCCAGCTGGCACACCTTCCTGAGCCTCTCCAGTGGGCCCGGAGCTGGTGTCGTGCCTGGCTCGTGGCACCCCTCCACGTCTGTGGGAAAGTGGAGAACGGAAGAAGAGTGGAAGACACCCCCCCCACCTAGGGGGGAATAGACTGACCCTCCGCTCCTCCACCCCCTCTCTCTGGGGTGCTTCCTACAGGCTAGTTGTACAGCAGTGTTCCTTCCACACCATTCTGCCCTCCTACAGTCTGAGCTCTTGGAAGTCAGGGAGCATAGCTCACTTATCTTCTATCACTACCAACTGTTATGCTGTTATGAGTGATTGGTAAATGTCCACAAGATTGATATTGCAGGTATTAAAATAATTTGAATTATATAAGTCACAGTCCCCGAGAGGAGCTTATGATCATACTGTCTTTGGTCTCCCAGGGTCTATTAGAAAGCACAGCTGTGTGGGTTTTTAATGGGTGATAGCAAGAGCCCCTGGTTGGAGGAAGTGGCAGAGGAGGGAGAGTTGAGGGAGAGAAAAGCAGAGCAGGAGAGGGGAAGGACAGACAAATTTCATTGACTTGACAGTTTTGCCTAGTGCTTGACTAGCCACAAGCAAAATGTTATTTTGGGAAACAATTTAGCTATTAGGATGGCAAAGCAGACATATTTAAAAATATCAGTCTATCCTCCGTTATTAAATAAGTGTTAAAATTATTGTTGAGTTTTGCTCAAAGAGAGGCAGTGTTGTAGATCTGGAGTCCAAAGGCTTGGGTTCAGTTTATATAATGTAAACTTAAAAAGCTGTGACCTTGGGCAAGTCACTTTACTTTTCTAGGCCTTAGTTACTTCACTTATAGGAAAGGGGCCACTTTGAGGATAATATATAGGAGAGAAGTGTATACATGACAAAATTTTGCTGTAATGTTTGTATTTTATATTTTGGAATTAATGGAAGCTTGATCAGTTAATATTTAACTGGTTCAGATGTTACTTTTTAAAACAGTCCTGATTTCCATTCCCCATTTTTCGTTGCTTAGCATTGTCATAATCTCTTATGTTAAACACAACAGAACAAAACTTGGGAGGAAAGACTTTTAACTGGACTCATTCCCCAGAGGAACCTGGATCCGTGGGAGTCTTGCTGGCTACTTAGGATACTTGCAAAAGCATCTCCCAACTGTGTAGGTTCAGAACACTCTGTATATGTCTTTTGGAAGGAGGGAGGGCCTTTTTGCAATCAGGATGACCATTCACTGAAAAAACACTTCCTAAACATTTACTAAATATAAGCCATAGTAGAAACTGCAAATATGCAGACATTTACCATCCTGAAAAGGTGCTGAACCAACACCAGAAGTATGGAGCGGGGTAGCCAAAGACAAATGAACATTGAAAAGTAAGATAAATTTCTTAGGGACACTGATAAGGTGCATGGGCAAGAGGAGGGTGTGGTTTTGCTGTATGGAGAGTTAAGGGGGACTTTTAGGACGACGTATCTATTGAGTGAGTTCTGGAGAAGCGTGGGGTCTGGGTGGATGAAAATAAGGGAGGGGAGGAGCCAAGGTGTAGGAGCAGGCTCCGGTGTGTGCTCCCAGCCACACTTGGGCTGAGGAGAGATTTTTCTCCTTCTCAGAGGAACCAAGTCTGTTTTGTCCTCCTCACGATTGGTGGCTTCTCTGCCCTGAAGTTCACTACTTTGTAGAGGTAAACCCTTTTCACCTTCAGGGTGCACGTGACATTCATGGGAGACGGTGCTGGCCCCTTTGCCTCTCCTCTAGTCTTGCTACCTTGAGCAAGTTACTTAGGCTCTTTGTGCTCTGGTCTGCCTGTCTGTAAAGTGGGGGTATTGCCTACCTACCAGCGTTATGGTGTTGATTAAAGGTAATTTCTTACATGAAGCATCTAGCAAGGTGCCTTAGTAGATACTCAGTAAATTAATTCCTTTAATTTCCCTTAAGTAGCCAAGCATTTACTTAGACCCTCATCCTGGGCTAGAAATTGCACAGGAGCCAGGAAAGAGGCCTGCCACACCAAGAATGGAGCACCTCCCAGAGGTGCGCAGACGCAGAGTGCCAGAAATCAGGCCTTGGAAGATAACCCTGTTGGTTGAAATGTTTATGCCACAGCAAACCAACCATGATGTGACTAATCAGCTGCGCGCCCGGACCCTGGCTTGGTCCGCTTGCAGAGTGACTGGTCTGAGAGATTAAGTTCCTTGCAGTTGACACATGAGAGTCTGGTGCTTTCTGTCTAATTAGGATAGTAGAGCCAGAGCCCACCCCAAGTGTGGACATTCCCCCAGTGCCTGCGTACTCTGGCCACAGCCGAGAATTCATGTTCTGTATCCCTCTGTGTTGTATCTCTTTATTTCCAGAGTCTGCCGTCAGAAATAAATGTCTGTTGAATGAATGTGGGCTGTATTGGACAGGTATGACAACGTGTGAGGTCTCCTCCACTGGGGGGTGGGTGCGGAGTGAATGACAACACCTTTCCAACAAGAAGGAGCTGTTGCGCATATGACAGGATACGTTGGGGAGGGGGCTTCTGTTCTGTTGGACCTCGGGAGAAGCTACTGAAGATCCTCAAGTCGAGGATTCTGTGTGATGGTTCTCGACTGGGAAGGCCCATCAAGATCTAAACACAGGGGCCCAGGCTGCACCTCAGCCCTACTGAGTCCAGATATCCAGATGTAGAACTTAGGTGCATGCATTGTGTTGGGTTCTGCCAGTAATTCTGATGCACACTCCCAGTTAGAGTTTGCAGAAGGAACTTGAGCTTGGGAGTCTGGAAACCCTCAGGTCTAGTGATACTGTGTTACATTGGATAAGTCACTTACCTTCGCTGGGATTTAGTTTGTCCCCCCAGAAAATAGAAATCATATTTTTTTTTACAGAGATGGGGTTCAGAATAAGACGATGGCCATATGGAAGCTTTGGAAAGTTGAGAGCCCCGGACCCAGAGACGTACTATTACGTGTGCGTTAGAACTCACAAATCCAGGAGTGTTCAGTGTATGGCTGGTACAGACTACAGCATCCAGTCTGAACTGAACTCCTGCTGGTTCATGGTCTTTCTTGGGTTCAGTAACTGCACGACTAGTCGTTTGACTGTGAGGAGTTCACTTTGTACTTGTTTATAAGCGAGAGGAATGTTTTCACTCCAATCAGCCAGTTCAGAGCCTGCGGAATGCCAGCATTGATCTGGCTGTGCATTCTTCGCCACCAGCCTCCCTCCGTCTTCATCAGCACAAGTGCTGGAAGAGAAAAAAGACAGCCTCTGTTTCCTTGGGGAGCCCTGGAGAAAACAGGAAACCCTGGAGCTCCTCCATCGTCGAAGATCACGTCTTGGCCAGTGCTGTGCAGGCTGCACCCCGTGGGAGCCAGGAAGGAACCAGGAGCAGGAAGCTGGGCATCGCCTCCAGGCCTCCCTCCTGAGTGTTCCCAAGTTGTGCTCTGGTTTCCATCTTGACACAGTAGTTCAGAAGCTGTGTATAAGTCAAGATAAAGCCTTCTTCAGGGAGATGGGGAGATGGGTAAAACTGTGTGGTTAGGGTACTTTATGATGATTAGGACATCCAACAGACTCTGACTTAAAGAAGTCTTTGTACTCAGTGATGAAATTCCTTTTCCTGGAGAGAGGATGCTTCCATGGTCAGAAACCTGGAGCACTTCCCAAGCCGTAGAGTGAAGACCTTGTGCTTTTATTATTCTCCAACTTGTTGAAGTGAGGGAAGTAGAGATTACCAAGGGAGAGGAAGGTAGACGCATTTTGCTACAGGTGATTACCTTGTTTTCCTGGTGTTGTTGGTTGGAACATTCATGATAATCAGATCCCTGGTATGAACCAAGTGGGAATCAGCTCCTCCCTGCCCTGACTGAACACTTGAGTACAGCTTCAAGAAAGATGGGGACCGAGGAGAACATATCCTACTTTGGGGACCAGGTTTTACTATAACTCTGTCCATTGCCAGTCTAGCTCCTCTTTTCTCCTGCACGTGGAGCCCTCCGTGGCCTCACTGCATGCTCTCTTAAAGCTCAGCTCCCAGGAACCTTCCTGCTGCCCCAGGGAACCTGGCTTAGATACGGATCTGCACATACCACCTTACTTCCCCATCTCGAGGCCTTTGTCGTCTACCCGTGAAGTCCTTTGAAACCATGCTCTGTGCACACTTTCTTTCCTGACCTTTTTACCCACATGAATTTCTCTGTTCTTTTTAAACTCCCGTACAGCACTTGAGGTCCATCACGTGTAATCTGATATTTAATCTTTCTCAGTCTTATTTTCTCGACTAGAGTGAGGGTTACTTGAAGGGAGAAAGAATAATTTGATCCATCTGCATCCCATCTGTCCCACTTGAGGAGGGCTGGGTGCATCATGCCTTCTCCACACCTTTTATTACCTTTCTCGTTAACCTCCTGCCATATGTCAGTCATTGCTAAAGGCCCTGGAAGGGGAAGTGGCAGTAAAGAGGACTGTTGCTGCCTTCTTGATGTCTGTTCACTTTGCGGCATAGAGGCCTGATTAGGATTCCAAAAGAGCTACTGAGTCCAGTGAGCAGGACCTGCTTTTGAATGAGCAGAATTGGTCCAGGCAGTAGATCGACAGGAAGGCCTAAAAGCGCTAGGTGGTAGATTTTCAAAACTAGGGATTTACAAAAGTCTATGAGCTAATAAAAATGCATGTGAAACTTAAAATGCCCTTATGTATTTAAATGAAATGTTTCTGACTCATCCTGATTCCAGTACAAACAAGGTCACACGTGTGTTTTGCAGCCCCTTCTGTTGTCGCCCCTCATTTTCCCAGCAGGCCTGCGGGCTGGGGGTTACCATTATCAGCTCCCCGCGGAAGCATCCCGGTAGATTCTGAGAGGCTAGAGTGCTTTCCCAACGTGCTTAGGTGGCAGAGCTGGAAATCGGATCCAAAGCTTCAAACTAAAGAGCCAGTGTTGGCTTTGTCATTTCATAGCTGCCTTCAACCCTGACTTCGTAAAACAAGGAAAATCTGTCAGGTACCCTAGTGATACTTGTTTTATATTCTGTTTCATGGAAGAAATGATTATGTCACCTTTATTGAGCCTTAACTATGACCACTGCAACCGGCTCGGCACTTCATATGCATAAACACACATATCGCTGTCCTCGTAAGACTCCTGGGACAGCTGCTGGTTCACAGAGAACAGAAACCAAGGCGCACACCAGCTGACTCACAGAAGCGGCGTCACCCAGAGCCGGCATCTGCACCCGAGCTCCCCGGCCTCGGGGACCTGTGCTTTTGACCCTCATCTTAGTCATACAGTGGCTTCAGGGGGAACAGAAGTTCCGTGGTCAGTTGTTTGAGAAAAACTGTGCACCAGCTGCCCTGAAAAGCACAGTGCACGGTCACACGAAGGCTCTGAGCAGTCCCGTGGGGTGGGAGTTTCGCCCCCAGCTTTCCCACATACGTTTAATGAAGGAACTTCTGTTGCCTAACACTTGATTTTTAGTCGACACTCTGGAAAATTGTGCCACGGTGGAAGGAGATTCAGAGCCTAGAAATTAGAAATGGGGGGAAGGAGAGAGTTTTCAGAGCAAAATCCGTAAGTGGAAGAAGTTAAAAGAAGTCTCATGTGAGCATGAATTCAGGCTCCTGCTCTTACTGGCCATTCATTTGTTCTTCTGGGGTCTCATTTGCCCTACCTGTAAAATGGGATCATTGTAAGGAAAAGTGTGATTTTAGATGCAGAAATGCTTTGTGAACAATGAAACTCAAAGTTGTTTTTAATTGTTATTTACCAATTCATTTCTGTCCTAGTACCTTAGCACAGCATCTACCAGCTATTTGCAGGACAGTTAACAGTTGTTGGATGAATGAGTGGATTTTACCTTCTTTGTCTCTGGGTTCTATAACTGGTACGTTACAACTGAACATTTTTTTTCTTTCAGTTTTATTGAGATCTAATTGACATGTAGTGAAACTTATTAAAAAATGATACTTTGTTCCTTGAATTTTCCTTCTAAATTGTGTTTTTGCTGGTTTTTATGTTTTTGGAGTCTAATGAGATCATGCAGTTGGAAAATCAGGAACCATGTTTCGCTAATTCACTTTCTTGCACCCCAAGTTGGACTGCTAAGGCAGATTATTTTGTATTTTTCTGACATGTCCCTGGCAGCAAGAAATTTTTTGGACAGTTCCAGAATGGTAAATTTCATTCAACAGTGTGCATGTGTTGGTTTTGTTGTTGTTGTTAGGGTTTTTTTTTTTTAACACTGCTCATTCCCTCCGATGTGCCCATCTGCGTGTGTGTTTTTTAAAGGAATTTCTAATCTGCCATACTCTTGATGTAATTACTCTTGATGTTTCCTCTTTTCAAAGACTGTCAGGAAGAGAAACTTGCTGCAGGTTTGCATACCAGTGCAGTTCCTACTGATGGAGAGAGGGGTGAGGGCCTTCTTTACCTGCTTCGAATAAGTCATTTGTTTTTTAGCTCCTGGCCAAAAGAGACAGATAGGAGTTTGAGATCATTCTAATAGGTAAGATGTTGCACAAAGATCTAGAAATTAAAAGGAAGGGAGACCAATCAGATCATTCCTTAGACCGCTACAGCTGGAACTGTTCCTCCTACAGAAAGACTGTGTTTTGCCAGCAGCCTATTTGGAGAGGCGGGGTGGGGTGGAGAGGGGCCAGCATTCTGCCCCCAGCAGTCTGACAGGCCGTGTGCTGTCTGCGGGCCTAGCCCCACCCGCCTCGGCACCGAGTCTCACACCTGGCACACACCCCGGACTGAGTCTACTGGCCGCGGTGATTGGTTTGGGGGCAGGTCTGTTATCCAAGAGTCCTCCGTAGTACTCGGGCTAGGACTATTAGGAAAGATGCCGTTTTCTCTGTTTCGTTTTGTTTTTTTTTTTTCCGGGGTCAAGAGCTGTTGGGACCAAGAAAGCCTCAAGTCCCTGGCAGCCAGTATGTGGGGAAGAGTGTCTGAGAATTAAGCTGACAGAGAGGGAGGCAGAAGTCAGTGACGGCCAGAGACATGGAGTTCTCATGGCGTGTGTGTTTCAGGCTCTCAGCTCTGCTGAAGCCAGGCTTAATTGGGAGCCTTTTTTTTTTTTTCCCACTATATGAACCAATAAATTCCATTTTTCCCCATTAGTATCTGTCAGAACCTAGAGAATCCCAAAGACTATACAAGGCTGTGCAAGATAAATAAAAAGCGGACTAAAACTTGTATCATTTTTCTCTCCAGAGAGGTGACCATCCTGTCCATCTTCAGAATCACCAGACTACATTCACAGTTTTGTATCCATCTGGGTGTTTAACTGAGGACTGTGGTCTTGGACCCTGTTCTGGGGTGAATCGTGTCCCCACCCCAAATTCATAGGTTGAAGCCCCTAACCCCCAGTGTGACTGTATTTGGAGATAAGTAGGTAATGAAGCTCAATTAATCAGATAAGTGGGTTAATCAAGTAGGTAATTACAGTTAAATGAGGTCATAAGTGTGGGGCCCTGATCCAATAGGATTGGTGTCCTGATAAGAAGAGATGCCAGGGGCGCTCCCGCACCGAGAAGAAGCCGTGTGAGGACACAGGGATGAGGTGGCGTCTGCAAGCCGCGGAGAGAGGCCTCAGGGGAAACTGACCCTGCCAGCACCCCGATCTTGGGCTTCCAGCCTCTGGAACTGTGGGAAGGTACATCTCTGCTTCTAAGCCCCCCAGTCTGGTGTTTTGTTATGGCAGCCTGAGCTGAGTAAGACGTACTGTTACAAGAAAGGAGGGAGGCTGTTAAGGGTACTCAAGACCACGTCTGAGGGACAGCCCGTGAAGGCCTGGGGTGACCTCTTTGAGGAAGAAAAGGGCAGTGTGAGAACCAGCAGAGCCCCTTAACCCCTGGTTTAGAACTCTAGGAGACACTTGTTTGGACACAGTGTTTATTTCTCACTTCCCTGAAGCACACTTGTCAGGGTCCCTTGAGACATTTCCCGTGGGAAAGAGAGGTGATACTGAATGCCCTCTGCATCCAGGCAATACATGGTTATCTCCTTTTATCCATTCAGAGCTAGACCTTACGATACAGCTGGGGTAGCTTCTGTTGATTCAGCCATAAAGTCCCCAGAGCTCATTTACAATATATTATTGAATTAATGCCACACTCAGCTAGTTAGAAATTACCTCCCTTTTACAGATGAGAATAAACCTAGAAAGGGTCAGAACTTGGTCATGGTCACCAGTTACAGTAGCAGAGCCAGGACTAGAACTCACATCTACTAATACTGATTCTGTTGCCTTTCTTCCCTGGCCCTGTAACAAAGGGAAAGCGTAGACCAGGAAAGGCTGTGCAGAAATCAGCCCTGGATAGGATGCCTGCAGGTGAAGAGCTGGATCCTAAATCCTGGATCCCGGGCACCTGCCGGGGGAGCCAGAGGCACTGGCGACCAGCTCCGTCCATTTAATAAAGCACCACACTGAGCATGCCCTGTAGAATTAGGAGAAGAAACCAGAAATTAAAGAAGTTGTGGCAAATGGAGAGAATTTGCTAAGCATGGGCAAAACTAATATGGCAGGTTTCAGACAAACTGATCTTAATCATGCTGTTCTCTGGGCAGACTTTCCTAGCTCTGCTGGGCTGCAGACGCCCTGACCTGCCGTATTAAAGAGCAGGGGTAAGGGGGCAAGCGGCTGAGGCCGGCAGGCACGGCAAGCCAGTACCACCACCCCTATGCCCACTCGGTCGTGACCACCAGGGCTGAGTCCCAAATCTGGTGTTCTCTTAACATGGCAAGCAGGGCTGCGACCCATTTGCACTTCACCTGTCCCTTTGCCCCTTTAAATGTTTTTCTTTTTAATAAGTTAATTTTATTAATTGAAAAATTAATAATAGCTCATAATAAAAAGCTCAAACAGAATAATACTGGAACTTCAACTGAGATCCTTAAGCACTCAACAGAGGCCCCAGCTTGGGTGGGAAGCTGTCTGGGATGGTCTCGGGTATAGCTTTGGACCCTGTGTGCCCTGGGATTTCAGTGTGTGTGTGTGTGTGTGTGTGTGTGTGTGTGTGTGAGATTGTGTGTGAGAGAGAGAGATGCTGTCAAGAAAGAATATGGCTGTGTTTACCCACAAGGATTAGAAATTCGGTGGCAAGTTTTAGGTTCTTGCTACTTTTATAACTTCCTTTGGGTTTTCTTGAATATATCAAGAGACTGGCCCCTGCACGTAACAGTTTAGAGAAGAAAATAGTCATTAACCAGGACACCAACTGAGCATGAGACGTGAAGGGAAAACAGATGATGAATAAGAACAGTCAGGCTTTTCGGAGAACCCACAGATGATAAACGCTGTTTAAACAAGGTTCCTCATCTACCCCATAATTTCAGTTTTTCTGGCTTTCCCACTATTGGTTAAGATGAAGTTCAGTCATTTTCTAATTACAGCAATCCTTATTAGGGTTCATAAGGTGGAACTGGAAATAAAATGAGTAACTCAGATGCACAGTTCAGGTAAAAGAGTGGCTGCTAAAGTATCTAGTAAACCCCACGCAGCAAAGTTCTAAAGAAACAGCAACGGCGAGGCCCATCCCCCACACGGAGGGGTGGCTGGTGGTTTCTTTGCTGGGACTCAGCGGACATCTTAGCCCATCTCTTCTCTCTGGCCATGCATCGGGGGTGGTGTGGCTGAGCCCGTGGCCTTGCTCTTGGCCTTGCTGGTCTCCGCCCCTGTGCACGCTTGCCAGATGCCTCCGTACAGAGTGGTTGTGTTGCAGGCACTTTGCTCCCCTCTGCAGACTCTCAAAAGCTCTGTTTGTTTCTCTGCTTTCTCTGTCCTGCTTGTTTTAGAGCACTTTAAAATTATTGTACTTTTTTCTCTTCTGAACGCCTCCTCACTCCTTGATCATAATACGCTGGGCAGTTACTCCTCTTCCCTCATGCGCTCCCTCTAGGCTAGACCAGCCTCGCCTCTGGGCTGCACTCAGGCTACATCTGCTCCTCTTGGATTTGCATTACTTCTGGTTCTCACTGTTTTCCCCACATTTGGACTTGAGACATTAGGGCACAGAGAGGGCAGAGGGTGGCTGCTCATGGCTCTTCAGAAAACTCACCTGGACAGACAGAACAAAATGATAAAACACAGCCTGACTCCCACACAGTGAATACAGTTCACTCCCAAGAAACTAAGCCTTTTTATGGATCTTCCTATCCTTTTGCTTTTACATTTTCCCAGTCTGCACCAAAGTGTGGCTGGCCAGACACCTTCCTTGGCACGTTAGGGACCAGGAGGAGAGGTTTCTCCTTGATGCTTCTCTGTTCCACCCTTCATGACCTTTACTACCTATGTTCTTAATTTGTTTGATCCATAAGTAGTTCTCTACCTCAGTTTCTTCCTCTTTCAGATTGGTATGATACCATAGGCAGGCTCCAATGCAAACAAAACCATGGATGTAATAATACATATAATAGCACGCTATAAGGTTACGTAATCAAGGGAATATATAATGTACAGTAATATGTGTTTAGAAATAGTTGCATTGTCATTGAACACAAACATGATTATTATTGACAATAAAGGCCCTCCCGTTGTTCCATTCGTCTCTGAGACCAGGAAAGCAATCAGTATTAATTAAAAGGAGAAAGTTATGGTTGGTAGAGCAGAGAGGAAACTTTTGAAAAGATGCTGAACTTTTTTCCGGAACTCCTGGTGTAAGATTATGCTCTAGTTAGCTGTGAGACATAGGGCAAGTTCTTCCCCCTGGGCTTGCAGTGCCCTCCTTTGAATATGGTGATGGATAACCTCCATGTATACTTCACAGAACAGTTTGGATAATTGAATGATATAATACATCCGAAAGTACTTTGTAAACTGTAAATTGTGATGCAAAAAGCTGAGGGAGCAATGAGGCAGAGCGTGCTGTGGAATGCAGACCTGGGTTCAAGGAGGCCTGTGCTTACTGGGTGAGTGGTCTTGAGCTGCTCTGAGCCTCAGTCCTCTCGTGTTTAATGGAAATGATGATAAATGTGAAGGGCCCAGCACACAGTAGGAGCTCAATAAATCTCTTTAAAAAGAGATTGTATTAGAGGTATGTCCTGGATGTGACATTTTCAATTTTAACTGGGTACTGCTAAGCAGATTTCACCATGAACTTAGACCCCGTAAATAAATTCGTCTGACTTAGTGTATTTTCCTTGGTATTTTTGGTGAACTGGTTTTTTGTGTGCCAAATACAATGCCTGACTTAGAAAATTCTCTCTGAAAGCTTTGCTTTTGATAGGCAGAGAATAGAACATTTCATAAGGTGGAAATTAAGTACTCATTGATGGAGAACATAGACCAGTGCTGTCCATCAGAGACATCGCACAAGCCACAAATGCGAGCCACACGTGGAATTGTAAATATTTAGTAGCCCTATTAAGAAAAGTAAAAAGAACTTGGGCGCCTGGGTGGCTCAGTTGGTTAAGCATCTGCCTTCAACTCAGGTCATGATCTCAGGGTCCTGGGATTAAGCCCTGTGTCAGGCTCCCTGCTCAGTGGGGAGTCTGCTTCTCTCTCTCACTTTCCCTCTGTGCTTATTCTCTCTCTCTCTCTCTCAAGTAAATAAAATCTTTTAAAATAAAGTTAAAAGAACAGATAAAATTAATTTTAATGATGTGGCTAACTATATCCAAAATAGTGTAATTTCAGCATGTAATCAAAGGAACAATTATTAAAGAGCTATATTGCCTGACTTTTTTATAGTAAGTCTTTGAAGTCTGGTATGTCTTTTAGGCCAATATCATTCCTCAGGACTGGCTACATTGCAAGAGCTCCTGCTTATGTGTGGCTTGAAGCTGTGGGATGAGACAGTGCAGCTCTGGAGTCCTGGGGAACTGAGATCTAGAAAGTGACTCATGGACGTCTATTACATTGTTGTGTTTAGCAAATGGACTTCAGAGTGCCAGCCAAACAGAATTCCCAGATTTATGCAGTGTTCCTTGCTCTGTATCACATTTCCGTGGATACTGGTAGTTTCCAAATACT
This sequence comes from Callorhinus ursinus, assembly GCF_003265705.2. Taxonomy (NCBI): domain Eukaryota; kingdom Metazoa; phylum Chordata; class Mammalia; order Carnivora; family Otariidae; genus Callorhinus; species Callorhinus ursinus. The sequence goes on from NW_027397070.1 coordinate 68,616,327, forward strand.
CTCAGATTGCTCCAGATTTCTCCGTTACTGGCAAGAGCACAGTGGAGACGCTGCCTCCTGAAACCCCCTCATGTGTGGGCTCAATGATCTCCTAGCAGGGCGAGGAGATGACAGTGCTTCAGCAGCAGTCCCTGGGCTGGGGGCAATTCATATGCTTTCTGTGGTGGGAAGGTCTCTTCTTGGAGGTCAGGAGCACCTTTGAGAAATTACTGGAAGTTATTAATACAATCCCCTAAAAAAAGTACATGCTCAAACTACAGCACTGCATACAGTATCCGGGGTTGTCTGGGTTCCCAAAGCCCATCTGTGCACTGCAGGTGTAGAGCAGGATGCGCACACGTGCTTGAATGTGCAAGGGATGGTTGGGGAAGAATGTACATGAAAGGAGCACCTAGTACTAGGACCCAGTACAGACACACCTGGTCTTCCTGCAGTTCCCAGGTACTGCAGGGTGTTTTTCCAAATTGAATGTTCGTGGCAACCCTGCATCCAGCAAGTCTGTTGGTGGCATTTTTTCAAGAGCTTCACATTTTTTCACATAATTCTCACAATATTTCAAAGTTTTTCATTATTCTATTTGTTACGGGGATCTGTGATCAGTGATTATAATTCACTGAAAACGCAGATGGTTAGCATTTTTTAGCAATAAGATATTTTTAATTAAGGTATGTACATTGTTCTTGTTGACACAGTACGACTGGACACTTACCAGACTACGGTAGAGTGGGAACATGACTTGTGTGGGCCCTCACTTCGTTGCAGTATTTGCTCTATTGCAGTGGTCTGGAGCCGAACCTACAGTATCTCTCACCGTGTACCTCTAGTTGCCTCCTATTGAGGGAGCTGGGATCGGAATAAATATTGTAATTTTTCATGACATGTAATATTTCTTAAACAGCGATTTTGCTTAAACATGTACACATACACACAAAACAACAACCCCTTGCTCTGGAATCCCGGGTGAAAAGTGTCCAGAGGACTTTGACCAAAGTCTGCAGGAAAATAAACATGGGTTGAGCACACTCAGGCCGGGGCTGCAGAGAGGAGCCAACCCAGGCCCTGCCCCAGCTCGCCTGGCCCCTCAAACAGCCCTCTGCAGCCCCCCGCCTCCAGCCAGGCCCTGCAGAGGTGCTGTGAGTGGGCTGCCGCACAGGGTTTCCCAGAGGCCAGAACTGTGGTAATAGACACCGATGGATGTAGTGGGGGGGTGTCTGCCCCTCCGTAGGCCCCTTCTCTTCTGAAGCAGTTGGGGCAGAACCTTGATCAAGGGTGCATTTCCTGCCAGTGAACTCAGTGTTAAAAAGACGGAGATTGGGTGGGAGTAGAGATGGGGTGTTACTAGCAAGAGCTGAAACCTTCTGTGAGGAGCGACAGTTTACGAACTCCTTGAGGCTCTGGCAGAGGGAGAAGCTGCATCGAGTCACTGCCTAATAGGTGACTTCAAGACCAGTGACTTTGAGAAGTTTCCATGGGAGTGTCGTGTGCGTGGACACCCAGAGGAGGCAGAGGCCAGCAGACTTGGGTGCCTGTTGTTAATATGGAAAGATTTTAGGGGCATGTGTCAAAAACAAATGCATTGGTTCATAGATTCCAGTCCTGGATGACGGGATTTTTTTTTTTTTTCATTTTTAAATCCTGAACTCTGTTATTAGCTAGATATCCAGACTGATGAAATGGAAGTGGAAGTTGATTGGAGAGAGTGCCGCAAGCTAGGAAATGAGTGTCAGATGGTAGCCGTTGCTTGGAGGACGCACACCCAGGGTCATATGGAACGTAATACCCCCTCTCTTCTAAGAAGGCCCCATTACTGTGTAAGTTAGTGAGAATAAGGCCACAGGGTAACTCTGTTTGGCTTTGGGACAGAACAGTGTAACTCCTGCAGACGTTGACACTCATGCTCAGTACTTGGGGTGCAGTCTGTGCAGGACCTTTCCTGACACCGCACTGAGTACGCTTTCTACATTAGGAACCAGTGCCCAGGGCCCCTGTGCAGGAGCCGGCTGGCGTCAGTACAAACGGCCGGTAGTATTATTAATAAAGCAGTGTTTTCAGCGTCCCACCTCCGTGACGAGCTTCTCTGGCTCTTGCACAAGCAGACCAGTGAAGTGGTCTGCTTTTGAAGAACCATTCCCATTCCTTGTTGTATTTAACCTTCATTAGCAGAGTAGAAATGAAGACACCCAGACAGACCAGTCGAGGCTTAGAATAGTTCTGGGGCGTCAGCGCCAGGCATGCTCCGGTGGCCTGTGCACCCAGCCCCTCACATGACCGAGGAGGGGAGCAAGGCCCTGAAAGGTGACCGGTCTGCCTGAGGCCTAGAGCAGGTGTAGTCTGTGCCCTGCTGCCCAGCCTGGTGCCCAGTCCCCAGCACCCCACGCACGCATCTGTGGGCTGTGCAGCAGAGATGTTAGCATGAGAGGGAATTAAATCACTTAACCTGCGAAACTGCTTGAAAAAGCAGTCTGGAAACTTGGACAAAGATTTTTTAAGGATTTCGGGTTTTTGAAAATTAATTTATTAACAAAGTGATTTTCCTGTCAGCCTAGACTAAGGAACTAAGCTATCGCAGCTGCCCTCCTAGTAATGGTTTTTGTTGGCCATACTTGAAAGTAGTATCATCGGCTTCAGGACAAGAGAATTTTAAAATAGAATGGACATTCTTAGAGCAGGGAGTGCTCCTAAAGGTGATCTTGTGGCTCTTTGGCTGTCAAGGATGGGCGGGGATGCCCAGAGAAGCCAGGGACTCACCTGCAGTTAGATCCCCGATCCTGAGACCCAGGGAATGGAGCCCAGTCTGCAGTGCCTCTCTGTTCCTACGTCACTTCCTCAGCTTTTGAGGGCTTGCCTTCTTGTACCTAGTTTCTCCTTTGAGCTCACAGGAGCGTCCCTTCAGAGACTTGTCCTGCCTGCACGGACTGCAGGCGAGTCGAGGAACTGGTGTCTGGGGTGGGGCTGGCGTGAGGCCCCTGCTGCCTACAAGAGTATTTACCATGGAGTTCTGCCTCTCTGCAAAGGCCTGGGGCCTTGGGTAAAGCACTTCTCTCTCCTAGGCTCCAGAAAGTAAGAATATTAATTTGTGCCTCACCCACGTCCCTAGTTGTGATGATTGGGTGTGCAACCAGCTTCTTTAAATGCAGATCACTATAGAAATGTAGAGGGTGCTCTGTCTGAGAGTAGAAATAGACCGACAGCTGCCCACTTCCTTCCTTTGCTGCTTCCTGTCCCCCCCTTTCTCTCTGCCTTCCTCACTCATAGCTCTGTCTGGTGGTGGTGCTCCTCCATGGAGACAGGAGTTTTTCTTGTCCCATCAGTTAGCCCCGTCGTCCTCCGTGCTCCTTTCCTGTGCTGCCCGGCTGCAGACCTGTACCCGTATAACCTGGGAAACCTGTCTGAGGTGCCGGGTCACAGGAGACCTGCGTTCGGGTTTCAGCCCCATCGCTAACTGGCTGCAGCCTTTTGGACTAGTTGCTTCTCCTCTGCGGGCCTCAGTTTCCTTCACAACAGGCTTTCTCAGCCTGGCACAGTTGAGATTGGGTTGGGTCACTCTGTTGTGGGGGCTGTGTGTTGTGGGATAGTTTGCAGCTTCCTTGAAGCCACTGCTTTGTGTTACAGTAGCGGTCATAGTAATAAAATCAGTGCCCCCCCTGCAGATGGTTTCGAGTATTAAATAAGGAGACTGAGATACCTTCTGGGGCCTAGTACACCCTCCTGCCTTAGTCCTCTGTTCCTGCCCCGTCTTCACAGTTGTCCTGTCTTTCTGCCCAGGCTGGCGAGGGCCCCCTTGGGCCTCGCACCCTGCACTTTTCTCATCATCAAACTTGCCACATCTCATTGTCTTCTCGAGTGCAGGCATCTGTTTTATTTAACCGGATATCGTTGGTGTTCAGCATGGTGCATGTCATTTAACAGGTGCCCAACACATGTTTGTTAAATGACAAATCTCTCATGTGGGTACAGTGCTTCTTCTCAGTGTGCAAGGCACTTTGCCCATCCATCATCTCCACTGATCCTCACCAGAACTCTGTCAGCGGGAAAGCCCTGGAGTTGCTGCTTCCCTTTGGCGTGAGCACACCTTAGAAGGGAAGAAGTGGGGCTGGGAACCTCGGGTCCTGCCTTCCTCCTGTTCCATGCTGCTCACATGAGGAGCTTTGCGGGGGACTAGCCTTAAACCAAAGTGTTACTCTTTTCCTGCTCTGTCCTGCCCTGGGTATATTAGTAAGACTGAATCTGTCAGTGATGTCTGTTCTCCCTGTGTGTCTGTGTTTGTGGTTAACCAGCGGAATGAATCATGGAATGAATCAGTGAATTCCTGGAATGCTCTGAGCCCAGTGTGCACTGAAGACCTTAAGTAGTCTGGACAACTTTTTCCTCCAGCCGTATCCTGAATCTCATGAAAGCCAGGTTTACTACCAGCATAATTAGAGCAGTAGGTGACCCAGAAGCAGCTCAGAGCAGAAATCAAGTCTTCAGAGAAGACCTGTCTGATTTGATATGATTCTTTTTTCTTATCTTGTCACTGAAAACAAGGGTTGAAATTTCAAAGTGGAGGCTCCTTTTCTCCTTTAAAAGCCTCTGAGGCAGTGAGCCTACAAGACTGAAAACCTAAAGTGTCAGAAGAAGCCCGGAGACAGGATTTGCAAGAAGGCATTGGGTTATTTATTCTTCAGCAAACACAGTGCTGATTAAGAAGTTTAACAGATAGTATAAAGGAATCCTGGTCTAAGCATCGGGAGGCTTGGTTTCCAAACTCAGTTGTGCAAGCACTGTTTGAGACCTTGGGCGGATCTCTTTCTGTCACATGACCTCAGTACTTTCATTTGGCCGTTAAACCCAAAGACAGAACGAGTCATAGAGCTGATAGGCCATCTTTGGCAATCACACAAAATCAAAGTCAAAGCAAGTCATTTTCTCCAGTTTCCTACAGTTGCCTGGCTGGCCTATGTCAAACCAACGTAGTTTTCCCTGTGGCTCCCCCCTCCTGAAAGCAAAAGCGTATCTCGTCCATCTCTGGACTCTAGTACCTAGCACAGTGCCTGGTTGTAGCCACTGGCCCTAAGCGTCTCCTAGGGATCACATGAAAGAAGGGTTCTTTCTTTCCAGGGAGCTCCATTTCAGAGGCCCAGAACAAGTGTTATTTTCCATTTTTCTCTCCAAGCTGATGCCCCATTTTCCTCAGCCTGTCCTCCTGTGTTAGGATCCTTGTTGGCCTCATCAGCTCAGTCCCCCTTCCAGAATGCTTTCAGGTTGCCAGTACCTCTTGTATTATGATACCAAAAACTGATCTCAATATTCCATGTGCGGTCCAACCTGCAGAGAGAAAGGGTTACATACTCCACAGCCTACGTCCAAAATAGGTGAGTGAAGGACCCCATACTGTTCCTGGTCGAGTTCTGAGTTCTGATGAGACATGTATGCAGTACCAACCGGCTCACCTCGGGATTTTTCAAGATGACTTATGGAGATGTTGGACACTTACATGGAAAGTCCAGAAATCAGTCGTCACTTGATGTCTGGGAAAGGCAATTCAATGGAGAAAGTACTGTCTTGTCAACAAATGGAGTTAGAACAATCAGACATTGATAATGGGAAAAAAAAAATGAACTCCGGCCCAATCTTCACACGTTGTACCCAAGTTAACCTCTAAATGGACTCTAAATCCAAATGTCCAACCATGAAACTGCTGGAAGAAAACTTGCAACAGTCTTCATGACCACTGGGTTAGGCAAATGGTCCACATGCGTAAGAACAAAAGCACCATCCAAAAAAGATAAAACAAGGCAAATTGGACTTAAATTAAAATTAAAAACTGTTATTCTGTAAAAGATGACGTTAGGAGAATGAAAAGACAAGAAACAGATTTGGAGAAAACATTTGCACATCACAAGGCCTTGTCTTCAGAATGTGTAAAGAACTCTCTGAGCTTAACAGTAAGAAAACAGCCCTGTGTTTTTAAGTGGTCAAAAGACTTAAGTAGACACATCACCGAAGAGGGTATACAGATGGCACACAAGCACGTGGAAAGATGCACAGCACCAGCTGTTATTAGAGAAGTGCAAATTAAAATTACAACGAGCTATCTGCATACGTGTTAGAATGTCTGCAATAAGAAAATATCGAGGACGCCAGAGACTGATGGGGGTGCAGAGCAGTAACATCTCCCCTGCATTGCTGGTAGGAAGGAAAATGGTACAGCCATTCTGGAAAACAGTGCGACTGTTTCTTATAAAAATCACCATTTAACCCGGCAGTCTTAATCCTCTGTGTGTGCCCTACGGAAATGAAAACTTACATTCAATAAAAACGTGTACGTGTGTGCATGGCTGTTTATAACAGCCAAAACCAACTCAGACGTTCTTGAACTTAATGGAGAAGCAATTTGTGATACAGCCATACAACAGAAAACTAGCCTGCAAAAACAAAAAAAAAAGACAAAACTTAATAAACACAACTCAGATGAGTCTCAGAGGCATTATGCTGAGTGAAGGAAGCCATCTTAAAAAGTTACATGCCGTATGTTTCCATTAGTGTGGCACTCTCCAGAAGAAAGGGACTGAGCCGGAGAACACATCAGTGGCTCCCGGGAGTAAGTCGGGGGTGAGGGTGGGGGACCGACCACTCAGGGATAGCTAGAGGGAGTTTGGGGAGGGATGGAAGCAATCTCCCGTAGCAGTGATTGCACACATCTGTACAGGTGTTAGATTCATAGAAATGACATATATTCAAAACCAAAACCAACAAAAAGTTCTGAGAAACAAAAAGCTCCAGTAATTTGAATGATGGAACATGGTTTCTCATTATTATGTTCCTCTGGATTGATTTAATTCATAGTCAACTAAATCCAGCCAAGTGTCCTGTTTTCTTCAAATGTTCAGTAAAACCATTAGAAACCATTGAAAGGAGGCACAAAGTTTGGAAACAGTAAAGTACTTGGCGTATGGCTTGAGAAATGAGTAGTCCTCAGGTCCAGTTCATAGATTCGCCTTGAAGCCTGAGTGCAGATACTGCACCTGCTGTGTGTGTTCTGGGGAGGCCTTTTTAGTCATAAGTGCCCTTGCCTCATTGTATTTTCTCTTCACTTTCTCAAAAGCTGAAATAATTTAGAATTGTCACCCTGGATGAGGTCCTTTCTGAACCGAGTATTGTTTCTGATGGGAGCCAAAATGGTGGGTCAGTTTTCTCCAACAATCCTAAAGTCCCACTGTTAATTAATTTATTTTTTTTAAAAGATTTTATTTATTTATTTGAGAGAGAGAGAGAATGAGAGATAGAAAGCACGAGAGGGAAGAGGGTCAGAGGGAGAAGCAGACTCCCTGTCGAGCAGGAAGCCCGATGCAGGACTCGATCCCGGGACTCCAGGATCATGACCTGAGCCGAAGGCAGTCGCTTAACCAACTGAGCCACCCAGGCGCCCTCCACTGTTAATTTATAACCCATTTGAAAGCATTTTCAATCAGTGTTTGGAGCTTTTTTTTTTTTTTTTAAATCTTTATTTGAGAGAGAGAAAGAGCACATGTGGGGGTTGGGGAGGGGCAGAGGGAGCAGGGGAGAGAGAGAATCTCAAGCAGACTCCACACTGAGCGTGGAGCCTGACTCAGGGCTTGATCTCACAACCCTGAGATCGTGACCTGAGCTGAAACCAGGAGTCAGACACTTAACTGGCTGAGCCACCCAAGACGGCCCTGGAGCATTTTTTAATAATGGCTTTATTAAGATATAATTTACAAACCACGAAATTCCACCCACTTAAAGTGTACAGTTCAGTGGTGTCAGTATATCCAGTCTTGCCACCATCACCACAATGTATTTGAGAACATTCTGGTCACCCCAAAAGCAAGCTCGGTACTCATTAGCAGTCACTCCCCAGGTTCCCCTAATCCCTTCCCCCAGCCCTAGACAACCACAGATCTGCTTCTGTCTTTATGGATTTGCCTGCTCTGCACATATCACATAAATGGAATCATAGAATATGTGGTTCTCTGTGACTGGCTTCTTTCCCTCCGCCTGGTCTTCGTGGCTCATGCACGTTACAGTGCGCATGCACCACTGTCTGAGATGTTACGTTGCTCAAGTCCCTCTGTCCAAAGCAGGACTGACTTTAGTCCGTGCTCCTCAAGGGGACACAGAGATGTAGCAAGAGCAACACTGGGCTGGGATGATGAGAACTGGAGTCCACACACCATTTCCCCGGTGTCAACAAGGGTTATATTTGGGGAGGAAGGGCCAGGGGAGGTGAGAAGGGCCTTGATTTACCTTCTGTATCTTCTGTAGTTTGAGTTTTCTAACTTTAAACAAATACAACTTTAAAATAAGGGCCATCTGAGTGGGGAACTAATGCCTCCTGTTTTTTGTTTTTGTTTTTGTTTTTTTTTTTACTTTGTATCTCTCTATTTTAAAAAGTATCTAAGAAATCATGTATTTTTAAGTCTTCACTAGGATTGTTTATTTAACTATTTCTCCCCCAGATTTTTCAGTTACTTTACAGAGCTGAGTCTATAGTACATACATACATGGTCATGATTATTTTTTTCTAGTAATTAATATTCCTCTGGATCCTGATCACGTTTTTCTCCTTAAATTCTGTTTGTCTGATGTCAGAATTGCTAACCTGGTGTCCTTTTAGTTATATTTGCCTTATAACTTTTCCATTTTTAAAGTTTCATTCTGGAATTATCCTTTCGTTTCAACTGTCTTGTGTAAACTGCATGACTTTGGTTCTTGTTTTTTATTGACTCCAACAATCCCTGTCTCTTGACCAGTGACTTGTAACCCAATTGTGGTAGATCACTACTATGACTGAGTACAGCTGCCTACAAACCAGGCCACGTGTGTTCCTGGGGGAACACTGAGACTTCCTGGGGCTACTCTGGCAAGGACAGTGTGAAGGAATCCATTCCCAGAGTTCCCGCTTCCATACATCCTCCATCCCGACCAATCTGACAGTGCCTGTGGCATGCTGGCTCCCCTTTCTCATGCCACCTTTCAGGATTCCTCTGTTCTCACTGGAGCAGAAGGGTACACCCCCGGGGCGCCTGGGTGGCTCAGTCGTTAGGTGTCTGCCTTCAGCTTGGGTCATGATCCCAGGGTCCTGGGATCGAGCCCCGCATCGGGCTCACTGCTCGGCGGGAAGCCTGCTTCTCCCTCTCCCACTCCCCTGCTTGTGTTCCCTCTCTCGCTGTCTCTGTCAAATAAATAAAATCTTTTTTTTAAAAAAAAAAAAGGGCACTCCACCTGCCTTTCCAAATCTTAGGAAGAGTCAGTGCCTCGGGCTATCCCAGCCCTCAACAGACCAAACAGAGGACTAGTGTGAGGATGCATTGGCCCTGAAGGAGAGTCCTCTTGAGAGCCTGGGAAGCGGGGATGGAGAATATTGAAGAGGGCAGCTTTCATTTCAGCAAGGCCACCGCATCACTCCTCATCTTCTGGTTGTCTGTTGAAAATTAAAGACTTCAGAGGTGGTCTGCTCTCACTGTGATGTGTATAAGCATGTCTGAGTTGGAAAATTAGTTGAAATTTTTCTGATAGCAAGTAAATTTGATTTGGCTGAATAATTTGACCGAGTAAACAGGCTCTGCCAATTTTTTATGACAGACCTTTCTCATAAATTGAAAGCACTTAGGGATGGCTGGCTGGCTCAGTAGGAAGAGCGTGCAACTCTTGATCTTGAGGTTGTGAGTTCGAGCCCAGCACTGGGTGTAGAGATTATTTAAAAATAAAATCTTTAGTGGTGCTGGGGTGGCTCAGTTAGTTGGGCATCTGACTCTTGGTTTCAGCTCAGGTCATGATCTGTGGGTCATGGGATCGAGCCCCGAGTTGGGCTCTGTGCTCAGCACAGAGTTGGCTTGAGATTCTCTCTCTCTCCCTCTCCCTCTGCCTCTCCACCTGCCTCTCCCCAGCTTGTGCACGCTCGCTCTCTCTCAAGTAAATAAAATCTTTTTTTTTTTTTTTTTTATAAAGAAAGAGCTGAGGCGCCTGGGTGGCTCAGTCAGTTAAGCGTCTGCCTTCGGCTCAGGTCACAATCCCAGGGTCCTAGGATCAAGCCCCACATTGGGCTCCCTGCTCAGCAGAGAGTCTGCTTCTCCCTCTGACACTCCCCCTGTTCATGCTCGCTCGCTCGCTCTCTCTCAAATAAATAAAATCTTAAAAAAAACAGAAAGAGCTTAAGCTCACATATTAAGTTGTGTTTGTAAATTTAACATACTTAATGCACATAAGACCACATATAATGTTTCTAAATGTTAAATCCTTTGCAACCATCTAAACTTACCAGGAAAAATTATGATGCCATCTGAAAAATATGCAACAGGATACATAATTTTCCTAAATATTTCTAGAGGGTACACAAGCAGAAAAAAATTGGAGACGAGAGTACTAGCACTTGCTTCTGCTGTCTTATTCTATATTTTCTCTCTATATATGTTTTTAATGCTTTTTCTCCTGTTTTTTTTTTTTTCTCCTGCCCCACCTTCTGGGTACATCTATTAAATTTTCTTCAAACAAATTGGGCGCCTGGGTGGCTCAGTTGGTTGAGCGACTGCCTTCGACTCAGGTCATGATCCTGGAGTCCCGGGATCGAGTCCCGCATCGGGCTCCCTGCTCAGCAGGGAGTCTGCTTCTCCCTCTGGCCCTCCCCCCATGTGCTCTCTTTCTCTCACCCACATTCTCTCTCTCAAATAAATAAGTAAAATCTTTAAAAAAAATAATAAATTTTCTTCAAATTCAAAATCTTACATTCTATTTTCATTCTCCCAGTTGCTACTCCTAACTTATTGTGACCCCTGCTTACACTTTTTTTTTTTAAGATTTTATTTATTTGAGAGAGAGACAGAGAGAGCGCACAAGCAGGGGGAGTGGCAGGCAGAGGGAGAGGGAGAAGCAGGCTCACCGCTGAGCAGAGAACGCAACGTGGGGCTCAATCCTGGGACCCTGGGATCGTGACCTGAGCCGAAGGCAGATGCTTAACTGACTGAGCCGCCCGGGCGCCCCGCTTAGACTTATTTTTGTTGTCGTTGATTTAAGGCTTCTCAGTGTCCATGGCCTCCTCAGTCTTTAGTATTCTCTTACCTCCCTCTGTTCCACATAGACTGATACCCACACATACAAGAGTTGGTGTATTTGGAATTTCTGTCCTAAGTTATAGATACACTTTCTTTGAAAATGGTTATTGATTATCATTGCTTATCAAACAATTAAACCTCAGGCAATAAGAAACTTTACTAGATTTTTGCTTGCTCCAGTTTTTTTAACTATTTTTTAAAACCATTTTAATCTGCAATTCTGTGCTATTGAGTACGTTCTCAGTGTTGTGCAGCCAATCACCACAATCCAGTTTCAAAACATTTTCATCTCCCCTAAAGGAAGCTCCGTACTCGTTAAGCAGTCTCTTCCTGTGCCTTCCCCCGCTGCCATTAATTATATTTTTTTATGTTTTTTGATGTTTTGACATCTTTGGGGGACTTGCTAACTGGGGAGAGGCTCACAGAGCTAGCTAATTCCTACAGACCGTAAACTGTTGGTGGGGCCACCTTTCATGTACAAGCCAACCCATCCCAGTCCACAGCCCTAACCCCTCCTTTATCTGACTCACAGTCCCCAAGCCAGGATTTCCCCTGCCTGAAGCTACCCCGAACAACTAGGGACAGCCCCGCAAGCCTACTAGAATTATTCAAACTAGCAATTCTAATCTGCTTAGCCTGCCCTGCCTTCCTACAGAAACCCCCAGAAAGGCTGTGGCCTGTGCTTTCCCCTTGCTCCTTCCTGCCTCCTGACAACGCTGGTACTTCCCTAATACCATGCCTCTTGTTTCAAGGGGAGCTGTGAATAACATTAAACTTTTCTTTTAGTGGCATTGTCATCATTCGGTCACCTTTATAAACTAAGACCCAGGCACAAATTATTGCTGCCACCCACAATGACACTAATCTGTGTACAGAAACAGGAACAGAGATCAAATATGTATTTCTTATTATATCTCACAGGTTGCTTCATTAGTTCTTTTTCTTCCATCTTTTATAGTGCTTGCACTTCTCAGAGATGTTCTAATTTTCCCCTGTGAGTTCATCATTATTTCCGTGGAACATTCAATTGACTTGGCTAGTAATGTCTGTCTGTGCTGCAGATGAGTTTGGCCAGGAGCTTGGTTGGGATGGAAGTTACTTGGGGCAGAGTAAGTAGATTCAAGCATTCCCTTTCCAAATGCTGACGTTTGAAAAACAAGACCATGTCAGTACCTTCTCTGTACACTAGTGATTCACATACTTCTTGAGTACCAGTCTTTTCAGCAGAACAGCTTAACAAACATTCTGAACACACAGTATGTATACCAAGAATTGTGCTGAGCAGAACTGGTGATAAAAGATGAATAATGAAACATGGTAGCCCCTCCCTAAGGACAATCATCTGTGACACTTAAATTGATAATATTGTAAAATGCAGGAGAAACACAACAGCAGGAATAATTTTGTCTATCTTGGGGGCTCAATAAACACTTCATAGAAGAGGTAATATGTAAATTGGGTCTTGAAGGGCAAACCCAGGTGGACTGCATTTGGTTGTGCAGCATTGCCAGGAGATTTTCATAATGTGTCACTGATGGTAAGTAATTCTGTGCAGCCATTTCTCCATCCCCTTTTCCTCCACTCCTAGGACACGAGGACTTTCTACTCAGAACACTGTTGTTTTTTTTTTTAAACACAAATTCTCATGAAAAACTGATATTAGAAAGCAAAATTTTTTTCTGTATTTCTTAGTCAAAGACACTTTTATGCTCAAACATCCCACAGAGAGGGAGTAGAAGGGAGAACAGTCTGTTTACAGAAAAAGAAACTAAGATCTACAGAAATTAGATGATTTTCCCCAGCCACAAAACAAGGCTTTGAATTTGATCTCTTAAGTAAAGTGGCCTGTAATAAAGCTCCCTGATTCGTTGTCAACCATTCTGCTCTCTCATGGGACCTAGACACATGGAAAACGCCTCTTTCAATCAAAGTCAATACAAGTTGTCAGTTACTGAGCATTTACTATGTTCAAGATGCAAAGCCAAATGCCTTAGTATTTGGTATCCTGTGTGAGATTTGGTGACCTTCCCATTCATTCATACATTCATCGTGCAGTCAACATTCACCCTGACCTGCTACATCCTAAGCAGTGTACTAAGTGCTGAGCTCAATTCATAGGAACACATTATAAGGTGGGGCCTTAAACAAAACATTACTTAATGCTCTCACTGACTAGTTCTTCAGATACCAACAGCTCCTATCCCATTTTTCCAACATTTTCTATTGCCTTGTCACAATTGATTTAGGAATTGGCGTTATACCTGCAGTTCATAGTTACAAATATGGACAGTCCTTTCATTGAACAGATGAGGAAACTGGGACTGAAAGTGGGGAAATAAATGCCCTAGGATGTATAGCATGTCAGTAATAGAGCATGGGCTAGAATCCGTATCTCATAACACCCTCGCCAAAAATCTTTCCATATTTCTTACTCCTCATAATTCACGTAAGTGCCTTATTAAAGCTAGATGACAGGGTTAAAAGAATGCCCCCAGAAGGATCACTCTTAACCTCTTATCTACTTATTGAAACCAAGAAAAGACAGTAGTAACATGACTGGGGGACAGCGGAGATGAAGGATGGAAATGAAAAGCATATTCTTACAGTGAAGATGTTTACACTCAGGCTAACATCTTCAGGAAATGCTCAGAAAATGAAAGAGAATGCCCTTTGGTAGTTTAATAATCACTGACTTCTGCTTCAGGTGTTGACAGAGGAATGATTGTGGACTTGCTGTCTTGACAAAAAAAAAAAAAAACTATCAAACTGAACAAAATAATATGAAGCACCTGAATATATGGATACTGAAACTCACATAAAATATTCAATTCTTGCTGTTTTCAGGCATTGACAGATAGCACAGGACTCTGAGTCTTGAGTAAAGAAACATGATAAGCCCCACAGTGACTTTGGCTTTCTGCCTGGGGCCTCTTTCTGGTTTTGGCACAGAATGTTGGGGCTCAAGCTGAAAGTTGATCTTAATGAGCTCAGAAGGCAGATATTGGAATTCTAGGCTACCGAAATAGCTGGATGTTACAGGACAAATAGAGAAAAGGAAGGCTTGTGGTAGGAGCAAGGATAGAGTTTTGTGGAGGGATTCACTTTGGGTTGTTGACTGAGGGCTGACTGGCTGTGCATGTGTAGAATGAGACTTGTCTATGAGGTCCAGCACAGATTGCCTGTGGTAGGGCTAAGGACTGAATGATGATGCCAAAGTTCATGCAGTGCTGGGAAATGTAGGAGATTCTAGTCATCCAGATGAAGAGACCTCACTGAGCACCTCAGGCTTTCAGTTGAGACCCCAGAACAGCCATACTTTAGGAGTGGGGACTGTGCCCTTGAGTAAGGGCCACACCCTGGGGCTAAGTTCAAAATGGAAATAGAACTTAAAAAAAGAATTAATACACACTTGACCTCACCAAAAGAATCTGCCAGTAATTTACCTGCCTGCCAGGACAAAATCAGTGCCTCTAAAGGAAGACTATATTACCCAGACTCTCTGCAGTTTGTCATCACAATGTCTAACGTACAAACATAAATTAGTGGACATATAAAGAGTCAGAAGATGTGGCCCCTACTTAAGAGGGAAAAGCAATCAATAGACCCTGAAGTGACTCAGAAGTTTGAATTTGCAGGCAAGTACTTCCAAGTTGCTATTATACATACATTCAAAGACTTAGAAGATGGATAAAATGAGTAAACATACAGAGAAATGGAAATTGTAAAAAACTTACCAAATAAAAATTCTAGTACTAGATGTGAAATTTTAAAATTCACCAGATGAGATCAAAAGTAGATCAGAGATTGTATTAAAAAGGGTTAGTGGGGGCGCCTGGGTGGCTCAGTTGGTTAAGCGACTGCCTTCGGCTCAGGTCATGATCCTGGAGTCCCGGGATCGAGTCCCGCATCGGGCTTGAAGCAGGGAGTCTGCTTCTCCCTCTGACCCTCTTCCCTCTCGTGCTGTCTATCTCTCATTCTCTCTCAAATAAATAAATAAAATCTTAAAAAAAAAAAAAAAGGGTTAGTGGACTTGGACACTGATCAATAGAAATCACCTAATCTGAAAACCAGGGAAATAATATTGAAAAAAGTTAACAGAACCTTGGTGACTTTGTGGGATGATACCAAGAGGTCTGCATGGGTGTGATTGGAATCCTGGAGGAAGAGGAGAAAGGAAATGGGGCAGAAGAATAATGCTGGAAGAAATAATTACCAAAACCTTCCCAAATTTGCTGAAAAACCTTAACTCACATTCCCAAGAATCTCAGCAAACCCCTAGCAGAAAAAATACAAAGAAAACCACACTTCAGCACATCATAGTCACACTGCTGGAAACCAAAGAAAAGGAAAATACTAAAAGTGGCCAGAGGAAATATGATACATCATATACAGAGAATGATGATACAAATGATGGATGACTTCTCATCAGAAACCATGGATGTCAGAGCGAGTAGAACATTTTTTTTAACCTCTAAAAGAAAAAAAAAAAACTCAAAATTCTCTTTTCAGAAAAAAGTACCTTCAAGTGTGTTGGCAAAATAAAAGAGTTTTTCAGGGGCACCTGGGTGGCTCAGTCGGTTAAGTGTCTGCCTTTGGCTCAGGTCATGATCTTGGAGTCTGAGGATCAAGCCCCACATCGGGCTCCCTGCTCAGTGGGGAGTCTGCTTCTCCTCCCCTCACCCCGCTTGTGTTCTCTCTCTCACTCTCTCCGTCTCTCTCTCTCAAATAAATAAAATCTTTTTTAAAAAAAAGTTTCTCAAGTAAAAGAAAACTAGTGGATTTGTTGCTGTTGTACCTGATATATACTCCTCAGGCTGAAGAAAAATACCAGGAAACTTGGATGTTTAAGAAGGGATGAGGAGGGGCACCTGGGTGGCTCAGTCATTAAGCATCTGCCTTCGGCTCATACCATGATCCCAGGGTCCTGGGATTGAGCCCCCCATCAGGCTCCCTGCTCTGCGGAAGCCTGCTTCTCCCTCTTCCACTCCCCCTGCTTGTGTTCCCTCTCTCGCTCTGTCTCTCTCTGTCAAATAAATAAAATCTTAAAAAAAAAAAAGGGATGAGGAGTACTAGAAAGGAAAGTAAATGAGTAAATATGGAAGACTATTATTAAAAATATGTATATTTGTATATATGTGTGTGTATGACCATTTAAAGCAAAAATTTGTAACATGTTAACTATATAATGCGTGTAGTGACTGTTGTGAAGGATGGGAGTGCATTTATACAATTGCTGTGTACTTAACGCTTACATGAAGTGGTACAATAGTAATTCTAAGTATATACTAAGTAATTCTAAGTATGCTAAGTACAAAGTTAGAATATATATTGCAATCCCTAGAAAGACTGCTAAAAAATAATGTAAAGAGATATAGCTAAAAGTCAAAAGACAAATTAAAGTGGAATTCCAGAAAGTAATTAATTTACCCAGAACAATGCAGGAAAAGAGAAACAGGGAAACCAAAACAGATGAGACAGATAGAAAACAAATAGCAAAATGGTGGACCTATATCCAGCCATATCAATAAATTACACGTAAATGGACTAAATACTCCAGTTAAAAGATAGAGATTATCAGACCAGATGAGAAAGCAAGACTCAATCGTATACTGTCTGTAAGGGACACTCTTTAAATACAAAAGGACAAGGGGCTGAGAGTAGAAGTGTAGAATGCAGAACGATGCTACCACCCCACCCTCATCCCCAGAAGCTGTGAATACGTTATTTTATGTAGCAAAAGGGACTTTGCAGATATGATCAGAGTGATGCACCTTGAGATGGGGCAACTATCCTGCTTATACAGTGGCCTGTTCTAATCAACGTGAGTCCTTAAAGGCAGAGAACCTAAAAAAGAAAAGAAAAGAAAAAAATGGTAACTGTGTGAAGTGCGGGACATGTTACTTAGCTTGACCATGGTGATTATTTCACAGGGCATACATCTATCAAAACATCAAGTCATATACCTCAAATATAAATTATATATATAAATATCTTTTTCAGTTACACCTCCATAAGGATGGAAAAAAATAAAAGCCCCTCTCCCTCCACAAAACCCAGATCTGACCACAAGAAGAGCTAGCAGGGAAGACCCTTTCCTGGCTGTGGTCAGGAAGAGACCCTTAGCGGGGGAGAAGAAGTTGTAGTGGCACTATGCCTCAGTTTGCAGGCAGAGGAAGTGGCCATGAGGAAGGAGTGTAGGGGGCCTCTCGGAGCCAAAAAAGGCCAGGGAATCATTCTCCTCTAGAGCCTCCAGAAGGAAAGCTAGCACTTCCAACACCTTGATTTTAGCTCAGACCCTTGAGATCTATGTCAGACTTCTGACCTATTACCTCACAAAACTAAGATAATAAATTGGTGTTATAAGCTTTAAGTTTGCAGTAATTTGTTACAGAAGCAACAGAAAACCAGTGCAGGGTGGAGAAAGATGTATCAGACAATAGGAAAACCCAAATGTCTACATTAATACCAGGTAAAGTAAACTTAAAGACAAAAAGTGATACCAGTGATAAAGAGGGACATTTCATACTGATCAGAGGGTCAGTTCATCAGCCATAAAAAAAAAAAAAAGCATATGTACCGAACAAGAGCTCCAAAATGCATGAAGTAAAAATGGACAGAATTAAAGAGAGTAATAGACAAATCCACAATCACCCGTTGGAGACTTTAAACCATTCTCTCAGCAGTTGATAGAACAATAGGACAAAGCAAATCAGTAAACCAGTAAGGACTTAGATCTGAACAACACTTGACCTAACTGACATTTTTAGAACACTATACCCAAATTTAGCACATACGTCCTTGTGCACACGGTACATTCACCAGGATAAACTTCATGCTGGGCCATTAAACAAGTCTCCATAAATTTTAAAGGATGGAAAGGCTACCAGGAAAAACAAAAGAAGTTATACTAAGTATGTTCTTTGACCACAAAAGAATTAAATTAGAAATAAGTAACAATAACAGATGTTTAAAAAACACCAAAGAGGGGCGTCTGGGTGGCTCAGTCTTTAAGCATCTGCCTTTGGCTTGGGTCATGGTCCCAGGGTCCTGGGATCGAGCCCCGCATCGGGCTCTCTGCTCAGCGGGAAGCCTGCTCTCCCTCTCCCACTCCCTCTGTTTGTGTTCCCTCTCTCGCTGTCTCTCTCTATCAAAATAAATAAATAAAATCTTTAAAAAATAAAATAAAAAAACACCAAAGAGTGAGAAATTAAAATGCTTCTAAATAATCCATAGATAAAAGAAGAAATCATATGGAAAAATAGAAAATATTTTGAAGTAAAGGAAAATGACAAGCACAGTTATGTCAAAAATCGTGGTTTGCTCCTAAAGCAGTGCTCGAAGGGAAAGGCATATCTTTGCAAGCCTCTTGAAAGACATGTTCAGCATTCAGAGTGCTTTTAGCTGTCCAGTGAGAACTGCTCTTCCTTTCGGACAGTACTCTGGGCAGCTGTTTTTCACTGTATCGATCGTAGCATTTTAATACATGTGTTCATTAGCATTCCAGTGTCTTTCTAGACTCCGAAAGCCCTTCAAGGACTTTAAAGATTGCCATCCTCTTCAGCGTTCCGTCTCTTGGTTCTGGCACAAGGCCTGAAAGAAAGATTGGGAATGAGCCTCATCTCCACGACAGCCCGGTGGAGGCGGGCAGGGTCAGGCTGTGAGCCCCACCCCATGGCCGAGGAGACCGAAGCCCCAGGTCACTGAGTGAACAGGTGACAGAGCCAGTTTTCCAGTATTCCTCATGCATTTCCCTGGCAGGCCCTCAGCTGCTGACGGAGCTGTCAGGGTTAGAAGTGTCTCCTCAGCGGAGGGGCAAAACTGATACCAAAGTCACTATTAAACCTTCAGCAGCTATCAGAACATCATCATGTAGCCTTCTTGCTCCGGAGGATCGGTGAGGGTACTTCTCAGTTCTCGGAGGCTTTTCATAAAGCCTGGAGGACGCCGTCCACACTGACCCCCACTTTCTGCGGCAGGTGGGAAAAGCGAGTCCTGGATGTGTCAGGGGGCTGTGGCCGAGCGGGGAGGCAGTGAGCAGGTGGGGGAGCCCGCAGCCCCACAGGTCCCACCCCCAGCCTGCTGCTGCACCCTCACAGGAAGTGCTTTAGGGCTTGAGGCCGGGGCCTGGGGGTTCCGGGTGGTGCAGTGGTTGCGCCGCCCACGCCAGTGAGGCTCTGCGCACTGAGCCTCTCGTTTCTCTCTCTGCTCCCTAGGTTTCAGTTTGTAACTGGGGTTTGTTTCCCCTTTGTCTCTGGTGCAGCTTCCTTTTCCTGTTTGGTTTTAAGTAGAGTCTAAAAATCAGGTTGCTGCCCTCCGAGGGTCTGTGGTCCTCTGATCGGCATAGGCTGTGGGAGTACAGGACTCACCTCCTCAGATTTCCCTGTGCTAAAGCCTTTCAGCCATGGCCACGGGGTGAGTATGGGGACCAAAAAGGGGACAGAGGAATGTCAAGAGGAAACCTAGACTCATAATGGCGTAGAGCTGAAGGGACCATAGAAATCATCCCAGATCCCCTTGCTATACTAATGGGGAGATCAAGGACTAGAGGGCTAGGGACTTACCCAGGGTCACACAGCAAGTTGGTCACAGAGCCCACCCACTCTCCATCTGCTGCTCTGTCATTTCACGGGCCCATGGCTCCTGATGTCTGTGATCTTTAATGGCCTCTGTGTTGAAAGCCTTACTTAGAAGTCAGCTGCCTCAGATTGTAGAGGGGGTCTCAACCATCTAAGGGGGTTGTGGTTTGGCTCTGAGGTCTTTGGCTCTTCTCTCCAGAATGGCCTGAAAACACTCAGGTTGTTTTCTCTAAATACTGGGCAAAGAGGGGGCGCCTGGGTGGCTCAGTTGGTTAAGCGACTGCCTTCGGCTCAGGTCATGATCCTGGAGTCCCGGGATCAAGTCCCGCATCGGGCTCCCTGCTCAGTGGGGCGTCTGCTTCTCCCTCTGACCCTCTTGGATCTCGTGCTCTCTCTCTCTCTCTCTCTCTATCTCATTCTCTCTCTCAAATAAATAAATAAATAATCTTTAAAAAAAAATACTGGGCAAAGAGGGAAGCACTGAGGTTCCTTTTTTAGTAGAAACTTCATGAACTGACTAGCAGAGTCCTGACCTGCTTGAGAGGCTGGTGACTGACTCAGGCCATCGGCCGCTCAGACTCCTGCTCAGTCCGTGTGTAGGCGGCAGCCAGTCCACATTGTGCACGTCTAATTGTGAGTGCACTCTCTAAAGATGGGGTGGCACTTTGGATGTGATTGTCCCCACCATGCGACCCCATGAAAGATTGTAGGTGAGGGCGCCTGGGTGGCTCAGTTGGTTAAACGACTGCCTTCGGCTCAGGTCATGATCCTGGAGTCCCAGGATCGAGTCCCACATCGGGCTCCCTGCTCAGCAGGGAGTCTGCTTCTCCCTCTGACTCTCCTCCCTCTCATGCTCTCTCTCTCTCATTCTCTCTCTCTCAAATAAATAAAAATCTTTAAAAAAAAAAAAAAAGAAAGAAAGAAAGATTGTAGGTGATAAGACAGTTTCATCCTCTGGGATTTTTGTTGTTTCCTTGATTAACTCATTACAGCTTTGTGTCTCAGCATGAAATGATAATCCCTCACCTTACAAAATACTTCACAGTTTCCAAAGTGCTGTTTCACCAGTTTTCTTAACCTGGTTCTTTCAACCGCGTCGGGCGGATCAGGAAGGTGCTGTCACTCCTGCTTTGAGGAGGAAGAAGCCTAGCCTCTGGAAAGCAGTGGCCCTGGCCCAGGGTTGCACGGCTAGGAGAGGCAGGACAGCCACACCCTGCGTTTTTTCCAGGGCTCCACACAGGCGCTCTGGAAGCATTTGGCAGTGAGCTAATAACACCGGCCCTACAGGAAGTAGCTCTTGGCGGATACTTCTTAAGCTCAGCAGAAGCGGGTATTTGGTGAGGGGGCGCAGCAGCCTTAGCCGGGCTCTTGGAACCCTTTCCTCTAGGCCCAGTCGCCAGAGCCAGGGAAACCCGCTGTCTCTTTATGGTTGGCTTTATTCCTGCTCCTTTGCAACTGGGTTTCTATCATTTTAGTAATTTTCCTGTAACTTTAAAGGACTTGTGGGTGGAGCTGTGGAGAACAGAATACTTTCAAAGGCATGTGAACTTCCAGAGTGGGTAAGAACCAGAGTCGTTTTCAGCTGTGAATTACAGTGTGAAAAGCCCAGGCAATTTGCTCTATCCTGTCAACTGCTGCTGCAGAAAAATGAATCTGAAGTAAATGGGGAGGAAGCAAAACAATTTTTTAAAGGTCTTTTAATATAGTAAGAGTCTTAAGAGTTTTCCATCTTGAAAGGCCCTTAGAGATGATCCACAGTCGATCATCCAGGTTAGTGGTGCTTTAGGCCTTTTACCCTCCACTTCAACCAAATTAACTGTCTTTTTTCTTGTTTAAGTATTATTCAGTATTTCTTTGAGGGGAAAAAGATGTGTATTGTTGGCAGTGTTGGTTTTGAAGTCTGAAAACTTCCTAGCGAGTCCAGTTCTGAGGTGTACAGATCAGGAAATGGAGGCCCTGAGTCCAGGCAGGACTGGTCTGGTGACTGAACTAGTGGCCCAACCAGAGGGAAAGCCCAGGTGTCCTGCACCTGCCTCCCCATGCAAGGCTGGTGGGGCACCATCGGTAGCTAGAAAACCTGCAAGCTTTTTGGTTCTCCTCCTGCTGACCTAACGGGAATATAACATCTAGGTTCCAGAGTCACCGTTGTGCCTGTGGTGGGGATCCACGGGGCCTTCAAACCATGAAAACTTGTCTTCCAGCCCCCACTCTGGCCACCCATAAGCCAAGAAACGTTTCCCCGAGTGCTTAGCCGTGGGCTGGGAGCGGGAGTGCGCCGAGCCCATGGCTGTGTCCAGCCTGCTCTCACTGGCAGCGTTGCCTTTCATTCTGTCAGCAGTCCCGCGGGCAGCAAGTCTGGTTTTTATTGCTTCCATTGCACAGAGGAAGAAACCAAGTTAGAAAAGGAGCACCTTGCCAGGAAACGTAGCCTTGAGCCCCTGGCTCCTGACTCCAGAGGCTTTATTCTTTGCCCTTCCACACTGACTGAGAGCCGGTGTCTGCTCAGAGATGTAGAGACACACAGGGGTGGGGAGACCGCACTCAGGAGTGGAGAGCCGCGAGTCCCCAGCGCCATGCGGCACACACAGTGATGAGTGTAGACGGGAAGGGCAACAGGAGCTGAGAAGTTGGGGCTGCCAGGAACGACTCTGAGGAGAAAGTGGGACCTCGGGTGAACTCTGAAGGATAGCGCATGATCTTTAGGAAGGAACCAAACAAGCATCCCGGTCAGCATCAGCCAGGGGCTGCTCTAGGTCCCAGGGAAACAGGGGAACAAGACAGGCCGTCTTGACCTGAAATTGCACTGGAGGCAGGGTAGGGAGGAGAGTCAAGAACACATAAGCCAAAGATAAGAGAGAGACCAAACAGTACCAGAGGCTGGTCGCAAATGACTGGGCACCAGGTGAAGGACATTTATTCAGACACCTCAGCCATCAGGTCATGAGGCCACCCTGCAAAAATCTGGAGATGGAACATGAAGGGGGGGCATGTGGGGAGAGATGGCAAATGTAAAGGCCCTGACAGAGGAACAGTTTGGTGGGGTCAGGGGTCAAAGAACAGGGAGGCTGAAGCTACATGAACCAAGGGAGAGGGAAGGGTGATACGGGCCGAGAAGTGGACATGCCTTCTCACACAGAGCCGGCAAGCGTGGTGAGGACATTCGATTTTATTCGTTGTGTCTCAGGAAGCCTTTGGAGGGTGGTTAGCACAAGGAAAGGCATCCGATGGAGATTTAGGAAACTCATTCGGGCCACTGGGTGGCTAATGCTATGTGTTGTGACAAGAGTGGAGACAGGAAAACCTCCGGGCACGCTTGCGGTCGTCCAGGTAGGAGGGGGCAGCTGGGCCTGGGGCTGGGGCGATCAGTGTAGGTGGGGAGCGGTAGCCGGATTCGGGATGCGCTTTGGAGGTACGGCCTCCAGGGCATCCTGCTGGGTCACCTGTGGGTATGAAGGAAAGTGAATCAAACCAGACTCAGGTGGCCTGTGGTTTCTTTTGCCACAGTGGGGGTGGGGGGCTTGATGTAAGCAGCTGGAGTGCCAGCTGGGGGGTCCGTAGGGTTTTTGAGCCTGTGCAAGACAGGCTCCCAGTAAATGTCAGTCAAACAAGTCTGCACTAAGTGGGAACCAGCTGATCCCAGAGTGCGGTAGGAAAGGCTCCGGGAGAGTGTCTGCCCCTTTCCAGTGGAATCAGCTAATTTCAGTCCCTTCCCTTGTCTCCCTCTTGTCCTAATTGTGCTTGGTTGGTGTTTTGTTTTTTCTAAAGGCTTATCACCTTCCAACATACTACATAACTTATTTTTTTTTAAACCTACATTGTGAAGTTCCTTTTTTTTTTTTTTAAGATTTTATTTATTCATTTGAGAGAGAGACAGAGAGAACACAAGCAGCGGGAGAGGCAGAGGGAGAAGCAGAAAGCAGACTCCCCACTGAGCTGGGAGCCAGACATGGGGCTCAATCCCTGGACCTGACCTGAGCCAAAGGCAGACGCTTAACCGTTTGAACCACCCAGGCGCCCCTGACTTATTATTTTTATTATTTATCCATCTCTCCACACCTGTAGAATCTAAGTTCCAAGAGGGGAGGGGCTTCTGTCTGTTTTTCTCACTGATGCAAAAACAATATACATTTATCAAATTGCTGGATTTAATTAACTACTTCTGATGTATGGTTCTGGAGATGCCCGGGCTACCAAAGCTCCTAATCAATGGTGCTTCCCAGTGTGGCGTGGTAGAGAAGAGGCCAGAAAAGCAGACGTTTTTCTTGCTGTCAGGTAGTGAGGGTGCCACAGCTCCCCGTACAGTTGGTAGTTGGTGGGCTGCTTAGGCACACTAACTGCTGCTTGCCCCCACTGCCCTGCAGATGTTGAATTTGTGAAGGTGTGAGAAGCCTCACACAGCCTGCGTCCGGCCCACACCTTCGCCTCTGCAGCAGGGCTTGGAAGACCCCCTCTAAGAGGAGCTGGCGTTTCCTTGGACGTCTTATCCTCACAGGCGAGTCAGAGAGTCCCAGAAGCTTACGGTCAGACCAGCCCTTGCAGATCACGTTGTTCAGTTGCTGCTCCCAGGGATGTGTAGGCAGATCATTTGGAGAACTTCTTGAAACTTCTCTGTCTTCTCTCGTTCCAAAGAATCAGATATGCCTCCAATCGAGGCACATTACCTCAATGATTCTAGGCCGTTCTCATGAGAGTGTGTTGTGTTCCTCGGGTGTCCTGGGCCGAAGATGGCTGACAACCGGTCTCATCCAGTGGTTTTACTTTGGTAGCTGAACCCGTAAAGGCGGAAAAAGAACAACAGCTACCCTTTCTAGAGTGTTCCGTGCCAAGCATTTTTCCGATCATGTGATGTACGCTGTATTTAATCCTCATCCTCTGAGGTGTGGTACCGTTAGTCCCAGCTTGCAGGGAAGAACAGGGGTCAGCAAAGAGGTCACTCATTCCAGGTCACGGTGGTATCACTTGACAGAGTTGGATTTGAAACCAGATCTCTTGTGTTCTCAAAAGCTAAGCGTAGCTGTATCCTCTTGAAGGAACTTGCCCCAAACTGCAGAGTCAAGGTTAGGATCAGGGCCTCCTAATTTCTGTTATCCTCTGCAGTCTCTGATTTTACACCGTTCCTACCACGAGAGACAAGGAGACCTCCTCTGTCCTCCTGTGGCACCCTGTGCTGTCTCTGTCAGTCATTCATCATCTGCGCACCCAGCCTGCCACAGGACGTGGTATCACTCCTTTCTGCCTGTCCCTGCACTTACTTAGATGTGTAGTGAACTGAGCCGATTGCCATGCTGATGATCAGGGATATTAGCTGGGGCTCGGCCAGGGCTCGGCCAGGTCTCGTTCCTCGGCTATTAATTTACCCTTGGAGATAAGCATACTGCCCCAGTCCTTGGTCCAGCCAGATCTCTATAGCTGTCCCAGGGCTGTGTTGAAACCCATTCCATTTCCACACGTGAGCAGAATCATAGACTGTGAGGACACAGGCACATATTGGAACTTATAAATGTTTTTGAGCTTTGAGTAGCACCAGTGTCCACATGGACAATCTGGTGGCTCCCCACGGAAACGGCTATGTTGGTGGCCTTGAGAGAAAGTGTGGGAAGGAGGCGTGAGACAGCTTTTGTCTACGAATATCAGACTCTCTCAACAGTTGGTTGGAGTGTTTTTTCCAGATTCCACTAGACTCCACAGAGAAGTGGAGAGCAGCCGTCCAAGCATCTGGGCCGGCGGCATTGTAACAGGGAAAAGGCAAACATCTTGATCGCAGGTGACATAGCAGTCTGATCCTCCCAACCAGTTTGGATGGAAGAAAAGATGTCTGGGCTCACACTGAATTTAGAGTTGATTCACCCAAAGCCTTCCTTTCATTCTGACGCTTACAAAAATGGGCTCAAACAGTCAGCATTTGAGTTTCTGCGTGTGAAAATACGCGGACCTCGCCCACTACTTTCATTGCTGTAGTTCAGCCGTTCTCAAGTGTGGTCAGGAGAACCGCCCTTGTAGGGGTCTGTGAGTCAAAACTGTAGTTATAACAACACTAAGACACTGTCTGCCTTTGTCACTCTTATCCCACAAGCACACAGTGGAATTTTCCAAAGGCCACCTGACAGTGTGTTGACATTGTCACTGTGACAGGTAATGAAATGTGTGCTTGTGCGTTCCTGTGTTTTAAAAAAAATTCTGTTTTGATTTCAACTATGGTAAATACAGATAGACTTAACCTACCTAAACAGAAGCTTTTTGGCATCCTCAGTAGTTTTTATGGGCGTAAAGGGGTCCTGAAACAAAAAGTGTCAAGAACCACCTCTGTAAAACAGTCCATTGTGTGCGTGTACTGCAGGCAGCATGCATAGAATTGGTAAGCACGCTGTTCAAGACAGCGGCTCCTGAGGCAGAGGAGGGACCCTGAGATCTGGGGAGAAGGTGCAGGGTTCCACTTGAGGTGACACCACATTCCTAAACTGTGTGGTGGGACTGTGGGAACCCACTTCTCACAGGTATGAAATATTTCAGAATACATGTTTTAAGCTGAGAAGATAACATTAAACATGTTTCGAACCTGTTGCCCCTAAAGGGGGAAAACGTCACCCTATGAATGGTTAACTAACTCCCAAGGGGGGAATGTACCTTACACTGGAGAGATCTGGCGGTCATTCCCTTAATCCACTTTGCCTTTGGAAAAGGAGGCAACTCCCATTATGTGCCTCCCGCTGGGCTGGAATCCAGTAAGTACGCACCATCACCTATGTTGGGTTCTTGCCGTTCACTCTGAATCTAGCCATGAGGAAACAGTCCAGAATGTGGACAGCCTACAAGGCAATTGGCTTGAACTCTTCACACAAAAAAGTCAACATTGATGAAAAACAAAAAGTGGCTTAATATTCTAGCTTAAGAAAGAGTATGCACAGGGGCGCCTGGGTGGCTCAGTTGGTTAAACCGCTGCCTTCAGCTCAGGTCATGATCCCAGGGTCCTGGGATCGAGCCCCACATCGGGCTCCCTGCTCATGCAGGATGCCTGCTTCTCCCTCTGCCTGCCGCTCCCCCTGCTTGTGCTCTCTCCCTCTCTCTCTCTCGCTATCTCTCTCTGTGTGTCAAATAAATAAATAAAATCTTAAAAAAAAAATATGCACAAAAACTAAGGATGTAATGTATGGTGATTAACATAACAATAAAAAATTTTTTTAAAAAGTATGCAGACAGCCCATCCAAATGTAAGGCATGAATAGATCCTGGACCCATAAAAATCAAAACATTTGGGGGAAATTGGATAACTTTATATAAGGGCTCTGTATAGCTATTAGTAAAGTATTTTCTTAGATGTAATAATGGTATTTGAGTTGTACATTAGAATGTCCTTATTTTAAAGAAATGTGTGCTAAAAACCTTAGGATTGAAGTATCATGATATCCGCAACTTTCAAATGGTTCAGAAAAAAAAAAAACATAAAGAGATAAGTCACATGTGGTAAAAATGCTTTACTAAGTAAAGCAGAAAAACCCCACTGTATGGCAGAAAGGAAGATCTGTGGTCTAGACACGGCCCTTCCACAAAGCACCACAGGATGCTGGGAAACATACTCCCCTTCTCCAGGCCTGTTTCCTCCATCTAAATAAAGTACTTGTGATTATTTCTCAGCTCTGACAAAGCTGTGATTCCAAGTCCCTCTGTTCCTCAGTCACTGAATTGGGACATCGTAGTGTAGGCAGATTTATCCAAAGGTATTTATTGAGCAATCACTAGTCACAGGTACTAGGGCTACAGAGATGAACAATGTTTTTACTTTTTTTTTAAGGTTTATTTATTTATTTATTTGACAGAGAGAGAGACCCAGCGAGAGAGGGAACACAAGCAGGGGGAGTGGGAGAGGGAGAAGCAGGCTTCCTGCGGAGCAGGGGGCCCGACGCGGGGCTCGATCCCAGGACCCCGGGACCATGACCTGAGCCGAAGGCAGATGCTTAACGACTGAGCCACCCAGGTGCCCCTGAATGATGTTTTTAAAACAAACCAGAAAAAGAACCATCCTCATGGGGGAGAGAGAAAACCAAAAGACCTTCAGTACAGTGATAAGTGGTATAAGGAAAAGTGAAGCATCCTCTTCTCAGTGGGAAGGGATCACTCTCCCAGGAGGTGACACAGAGGACAGGCTGGAGGAGAGTCCCGGCAGAGCAGGGCCTGGCACTTGAGCTACCCTGGCATCAAGGCCTGGCTGGCGGGCTCTGCGCCTGCCCCTCCAGGGGATGAGCCCAAGCTCTGGACGCTCCACAAGACAGAACCCAACGGTCCAAGTCCCGCCTGGAAACCCGAGGTGATTCTCCAGGCCACGGTGAAGAATCTGCTGGAGACCTTGGTTTTCTCTGTGGGGATTGACAGAATAAGAGGTCATGGTGGCTCTGTGTGTGGGGCAGAGGCACTTCATACTGATTCCACCCAAGTCTCCACTCATGCGGATCTGCCATTACCAGAGCCGACATTTCCTCACTCAAGATGGTAGCTCAGGAGCTAATCATGTTGGTAAACTACACTCCTGTTTATCTTCTCAGATGTATCCAAGCTCCAAGAAACTTAAAACCTAGTCAAGAAAGAGCACATCCCTCATTTTACAGAGCCTTGCATATACTCCCCTGAAGCCAAGTGGCTAATGACAGGCCACGCCTGGGCAGAGCTCGGACTTCGATGCAGGGCTCCCTTCACTTCCCACACCGTCTCCATGATGGACAGTGTTGATTGGATGCCCCTGGCCTGTGTTTTTGAAATACCTCTGGTCCGTGGCTCGCACCAGCCACCCAGACTTTTCCTGACTTTCTGCCCCTGCTCACTGGGAAACACTGGTCAGGAAAGAAGCAGTGTAGCAATGAACCAAGCTACTAGACTGTCAGAGAGCCAACAGAAAGTTGCAGAAAGGGGCTAGGAGGGGGCACCTGGGTGGCTCAGTCGTTAAGCGTCTGCCTTCGGCTCAGGTCGTGATCCCAGGGTCCTGGGATCGAGCCCCGCATCGGGCTCCCTGCTCAGCGGGAAGCCTGCTTCTCCCTCTGCCACTCCCCCTGCTTGTGTTCCCTCTCTCGCTGTGTCTCTCTCTCTGTCAAATAAATAAATAAAAATCTTTAAAAAGGGGGGGGCTAGGAGGATGAGAACGAGGGCAAGTCTGTCACCTCTGGTGACTGGAAGGCCACCGATGGCCTGGAGAGAGGGGCTGGAGTGGAGCAGGTGGGGGCCTGCACTCTGCTGGCAGGGGCCCGGAGGAGCCGGCACAGTAGGCAAGGGGCAAGGGGTACAGCGTGTGTCCGTGGAGGCGGAGTTGAAGGGTGAAGGAGTGAAGCCCTAGAAGCCAGCAGAGGCCTCCAGAGACGGGAGGAAGACATGTTGGGGACAGGTCACTTCATGTAACATGGGGACAAATGTGATCACTGGCTCATGAGGGTTGTTGAGCATCCCATGACACCACACGGGCTTTGACTGCGAGGGACCTGCACATTGGGCAGGAGGGGCGCTTCATGCTTCAGAGAGAGAGGGTGGCGAAGGAGAGGACGGTCCCCTCCCCACTGCACCTTGCCGTGGTGCTGGGGGGTAGCTTCGCACACCGGAGCGCCCAGACAGGTTTCCATGGCCCCCGCCCCCCACGGCAGCTGCCCTGGTGCCAGCCGAGGAGCTTCCTTCCCGATGATTCTCAGCCCGCTTTTCAAGTTCACTTTCGTTGCTTACATGTTGAAAGTAAACAGGTCAGGACTTTACCAGCTGCCTCAGAGTCTGGCTCTGTTTGTGCTTGGCTTTGGGAACATTTGTTTATGGCCACTTCTCTCTGGCCTCCCCCGTTCCCTCGTCATTTACTAGTTCGCTCAGCGGCTGCTGAGCCTGAGCTCGTGAGGGCCGTGACCCCGGACTACATCCGGGAGGGCGTGGGGAGGAGCTGATGGCTCACACTGGGGCTTGCCCTCCAGCAGCTCCCCTTCTTGGGAGGAAGATAAGCCAGAAATAGCTATCACCAAAGCTTGAAAGTGACCGGAGGACACAGAGCCAAGGAGGGTGGCAAGGGGCAGACACACACTTGTTGAGCACGTGGACTGTACTGGGTACTGGACACCTGCATAGAGAAAAATAGCTACGTTTTCTTGGCTCTGTTTTATAGAAGAGGATTCCTCCCGCAGAACCCATGATTTCCCTGTGATGGCACTAGCATGTGCCCATTTCGTAACTGTTCATCTTTCCTGCTAGATTGTGATATCCTTCAGGGCGGGGACATGTCCTCTTCATCCCCAGAGGCTCGCAGCGTGCTTTTCCCTTAGTAGTTACCAAATGAATGGGAATGAACCAGATGTTTGCTGAAGGCAGTAGCACTTGGCCTGAGCTTTAAGGAAAGGTGAGGTGCAGACCTGTGGACGTAGGAGGGAGAAGGCACCTCGGGCGGAGGGAACTCCTTTCTTCTTCAACTTCTTGAGTAATACTGGCAAGACAGTTTAACTGGCCCAGCGTCAGGAGGATGCTTTTGCAGTCAGCCCAGGTTTTACCACCAGGCTGCCAGTTGGGCTGTGCGGACAGACTGCCCTTCCTCACAGTTGGTGCCAGGCACAGTGTGGGCAGCCCAGTGCCCAGAGAGCACCAAGAATTTGCCCTATTGTCTCGAGACACCAAAGACAAACAGGTGGGACAGGAATTGTGGCCTAAGCCTTTGACTGCCCCACAGGGAAGCCTTGAGGAAGTGGTCCTTGTGTTGGTGGCACTCATGGCCAGCAGAGGGACCCGAGGTAGAAGGCTGTTGGGAGTCCCCTGCCATGAGAGCTGTTCTGTGCCAAGGCACAGGATATGCCAGCTGGGTTCAGAGAAGGACCATCTAACTCAGCCTGGGGCTTCCAGGAGAGCTTTCTAGTGGAAGTAATACGTATCTCAAGTCTGTAGGATGAGTAGGAATTATCGGTGAGCTAGGCTGGAAAAAGCATCCCAGGCCGAGGGCATAGCAAGAACTAGGGCAGAGAGGCCATAGAGAATAGGGACAGGGGTTCACGAACAAGGTAGGCAAGGCACGGAATGTGAAGGGCCGCCGGCCAAGAGCGGGGAGCGTATCCTACTCTCTGGTGCTGTGGGGGCTCCAGGTGCTGCTCCAAGTGTTTGTACATGTGAAGGATCTCCTGAAGAGGGGTCTGAGAATTTTGCATTTTAATAAACACCTTACCTGATTCTTAGGCTGCACAGTTTTGAGAACCATGGGCACAAAGGGAGAAGAGAAGAAATTCCAAATGGTTCGCATTGGGGAGCACCAAAATTTAAAGTGGTTTTACAGTCTGTTTTGGAGCAAAGTCCCCTTGAGAACACAGTAAAAGCCTCCTTCAGAAAGTTTGCACACTCACTTTTGCAAATAATTTCAGGGAATTCTTAGACTCGTTAAGCCTTTCTGTGGCCCACTTTAACACCCATCCTGTAAGTGGCAAGTAGAAAACTTCAAACGGAGAAGCCTTCAAGGAGCCGCCAAAGAGAAATGGGAGCTGGGGAATAGACAGAGGCAGAGGCAGGAGAGATTTTCAAAAGTATGGACATTGTCACGGCATTTGTTCAGTAAGAGAGATGAGAGGTCTGAGAACTGCAGAGCAGCTGCCTGCACTGGGAAGTGCGCACCAGCGACCTTGTGCGGAGCTGTTTAAGTGTACGTCAGGGACAGACGCCAGGTTCCAAAGGGGCCTGGAGCATGAGCAAGTGTCAAGGAAATGGGGGAAGCAGGCAGGCAGGAGCCTGATGGAAGAGAAGGGAGAGCCAAAGGGAGCAGCCAGCGGTAGGCAGTGGGCACCCACTTGCACCGACTGACATCAAACTCTACGTTCATGGGTGTTTAATCAGGTGCTTAACCCTGGGATGGCTATTGAGTGAAAGATAAAGAAGGCACTCTCAGGAGGGTGACTGCTCGCCCTGGTCTACCTGGGACTGTCCAGGTCTTCGTACCAAATAACCTGCCTCCCAGGAAACTGTTCAGTCCCAGGCGAACCCAGTCCCCAGTCCTGCCAGGGAGACAAGAGTCGGACAGTGTGATGAGCTGTCTGCAGGGGGCGACTATGTCAGGGCACTGGGCTGAGCAGAGGGCTTTGCCAGAGCTGGGGGACAGGGAGGTACCATCTGAGGACAGGGCGTGTGGCTTCTTGGCCAGAGGGGTTGGGGAGAGCAGCCTGCCCTTGCCCAGAACAGCCTTCTGTCTCCCCGGGCCTGGGCAGGCAGGCGGGTGAGGCTGAAGGGCTCCCGCAGAGGCGGCCGCCTCCCCGGCACTGGGCACGGTGGGCCCACCTCAGGAGTTGCAGCTTCCTGACTCTCCAATCCCAGGCGTCATGAGACAGAGAACAGCGTTGGTAATCTGTGACAGATGCTTCTACTTGGCAGCTACTCGCCCTCTGAGAATAAATGGAGTAGGGTTGTAAATGGAGCGTTCCCACGGGCTCAGTAAGTCATAAACACACTTACTCGGAGTTGTGTGTTCAACAAACAGTCATCAGTGTCTACAACATACAAGGGACTGGGGTTACAAAGGGGAAGACAGCAGGGTCCCGCTTCGAGGAGCTCGCAGCCCAGTGGGGAAGGGGATGCAGACGCACATACTGAGGAGCAGGACCAGCTGAAGAGTGCTGTGATAAGCCGCAGGGACAGCACTTCGGGAGCTGCCTCTGGCCAGGAGGCTCAGTGCTGTACTGTTCCCAGCCCAACCCCAGACCTAGTTCCCCTGCAGGCGTCTGTGGTTAGCCCTGTTCCTCTCTGTTCCCTTTTTGGCTTTACGTCCTTTGTCCTTACTTGAATTTACACACTGTCCTTTAAGCGTTTGTTGAAGAAGCCTTGAAAGATACTTGGAGGGTGGAAGCACTGCTGCCCTGGAGAGCACGTGGCTGGGATGGAGTGTGTGAGCCTGGGAGAAGTTCAGAAACTCCTTCCCAGTCATGTCAGTCCCACGGCTGGTGGGGCAGAGATCCTGCACTTTTCCAGAAGCACTGATAGGGCAAGAGCGTAAGGTGCACTTCCGGCTGCCTGCGGGGCAGGCTGTGCCGCAAGCCAGTTTTCTCTCCAAACGCATGAGTGGTTTTTTTTATGTCAGGTCGAGGAAGATCCCTGGTTGCATACAGAAAGTTTGGGATGCGGCTTGCTCTTTTTCTTTTTAAGTGAGGGATTTCAACAGATCTTCAGTAGCAGTCTCCGATGTGTGGTCTGAAGGGGTTAAATGCTGAACCAGTGACAAGACCTTGCTTGGGGCTGGGCTCGGTACTGGGGGCGCCTGGGTGGCTCAGTCGGTGAGGCGTCTGCCTTCAGCTCAGGTCATGATCCTAGGGTCCCGGGATCAAGCCCCTCAAGCTCCCTGCTCAGCGGGGAGCCAGCTTCTCTCTCTGCCCCTCCCTCCTGCTCTGCTCTCTCTTGCTATCTCTCAAATAAATAAATAAAATCTTTAAAAAAAAAAAAGTACTCACTGCTGTCTGATGGACCCCCAAGGTCAGATTAGCCTTGAACGGATGGGGAAACCGAGGCCCAGAATCACACAGTCTTTCTCCTCTAAGCTCCTGACAAAAAGTTTCTTCAAAGCTTCGTGAATGTCTCACCTGCCACTAGGAGGGAAATGACAGGCTTCAATATTTTACAAAATTCCTGTGCCCACAAATACCTGTACAAAAGCCCAGATAAGGGGGTATATAGCTCAGTCGTAGAGCATTTGACTGCAAAAGCCCAGATGACAATGGGATGGGACCACTTTGTTCCAAGAGAACCTTCTTCTGGGAGAGAGACTGGTGGTTCCTACTGCTCAGAGCAGCCTGTTAGGTCCCCAGGGGGAAAAGTCCACCAGCCGGGTGATGCGGCACCATATGAAACAAATCAAACACTGTATTTTGACTGATTTTCCCCCACCAATCAGCTCGTTGTTTTGATCACATAAAGATAGCCTGTCAGAGATGAAGCCCCCCTCAGAACTGACCTCAGCTTTCCCCCCAGCTTCATGCATGCACTTTGGGGCTCCTCAGAGCCGGGGAGGGTGGGGAGCTCTTGAGGCCATGTGGGCACAGGCGCAGATTATATTCAGCCTGCTGAGGGGGAAGGAGGAACTGTCTGTTTTCAGTTAGTAAAGGGAATTTTATATGTAGGTTTTTCATAAATAGTTCATTCGTTCATTCAGTAATAGTTTTAAAAAAGAAAACATTTGTCTGACAGCCCTCAAATGATAACTGATGTAGACAAATGAAGTGTCTGATGCCTGTGGATAGTACAGAGTTTTCATATCCAGGGAAGACGCAGAGAAGACCATTGTCTAGGTGGAGCTCAGAGACAATGTCTGGGCTGGGTGGCAATCAAGATTTTATTAAAACAAACATCCCAAAGGGATATAAGCAAAATGAATCTTAAGTGAAAGAAATGGGTATTTTCTTGCATTTAGGTTTTGTTAGTGGAGATAAAATAAGCTGAGATCAGCAAGCGCT
This sequence comes from Callorhinus ursinus, assembly GCF_003265705.2. Taxonomy (NCBI): domain Eukaryota; kingdom Metazoa; phylum Chordata; class Mammalia; order Carnivora; family Otariidae; genus Callorhinus; species Callorhinus ursinus. Next base: position 68,650,377 of record NW_027397070.1, read on the forward strand.
ATTCAAATGGGGAAGAAAGAATAGGGCTTTTTGGAACTCCAAGTTCAATTTGAACCTGAAGTATTAACAAGGAGCCGTGGCTATAATTAGAACAAGAAAATTCGTTCTTGGTGTCCCAGCACCTACTAGGGGCAAGCACAGTAGTGGGTACCTTCCACTGTCCCCCACGCCACCCTAAGAGATGTGTGGTGACCCCAGGCACACGCCAGCCCCCAGGAGCTGCGGTTCCTGGCAGAGCACGCTGGCTGTGCGTCTCCCCCACTGAGAACCCCACATCCCCGTCCTCAGCTCGCCTGGGGTTGCAGCTCTTCGTCTGAAGCACACGCAGTGTTTTCTTCAGAAAGCCCCTCCAGGTTCACTGAAGTGTGTGATGAGTTGTATCATTTTCGGGGTAGTTGCGAGCTGTCTGAGGGCAAGAACTGTCATATTCGTCCCTGCATCACTAAATGTTTTTGACTCACTGGCATCTGTGCTTGTCAGACTAAGATGAAAATACCCTACCCAGGGGCGCCTGGGTGGCTCAGTCGTTAAGAGTCTGCCTTCGGCTCGGGTCATGATCCCAGGGTCCTAGGATCAAGCCCCGCATCAGGCTCCCTGCTCGGCGGGAGGCCTGCTTCTCCCTCTCCCTCTGCCTGCAGCTCCCCCTGCTTGTGCTCTCCTTCTCTCTCTCTGTCAAGTAAATAAATAAAATCTTTTAAAAAAGAAAAAAAAAATCCTACCCAGTCGTGGGACCCAGACGCTCAGGGAACACGTGTCAAAGCAGGACTCACTGGAGGAGAGTGCCCCGCGTGACAAGGGGGCTTGCAGCTCTGCCCCGTGGATAACGGGTGGGAGGACGTAGGCGCCCCTTCAGCTGTCCGGTGGGCTGTCACGGCCTACCCAGAACGCCTCTGTGACTGGGGGACAGTGGGTGCCGTGTCGCTCAGAGCAAGGCAGGACGGCCTCACAGCTAAAACCACGTCACAACAAAATGGGCTGCCTTGGGGAGCAGTCTCTGTTGAAGGCTTAGTCCGCCTGCACGTAGGGCTGCTTTAGAAGGCATGCCACATGGGACGCGACAGTGTCCTCTCTCGGCCCTGAGATTCTGCGGCGAGCGTTGATTAAGCATCTGCTACGTGCCAGGCTCTGGGCCCGCGAGACAGGCATGCCCCACCTGCGCTGTAGGCGCAGGGCATGTCACTCTGAGTGTTCCACGAGGCAGACACCAAGACCCTTCAGATGATTAGGGTGCAAGAGATTTACGGGGAATCGTCAGTGAAGCACAGAGGGAGCAGGCAGGGGCAGCCTCAGGCCATGAAGCGGGTCCGCGGTGTGTGAAAGAAGGAAGGGTGCAAGGGCTGAGTGAGAGGCATCTCAGGCTGATGTGGGGCCCCGAGTGAAGGTTCCCCCCGTGGAAGAGCCACATGTCAGGCAGGAATGAGCCAGCTCCGGCAGCCCTGCTATGTTAGTCATTGGTAGAGAGTGGCCCAGAGAAGCATGGCCTCTGTGCATGCCTCGGGGAGGTTGGGGGGAAGGGAGGCGGCAGCTGGGACGTTGGTCAGCTCTGCTCCCAGAACAGGTTCTCTCTTTTTTTTTTAGATTTTATTTATTTATTTATTTGACAGACCCAGCGAGAGAGGGAACACAAGCAGGGGGAGTGGGAGAGGGAGAAGCAGGCCTCCCGTGGAGCAGGGAGCTCTATGCGGGGCTCAATCCCAGGACCCGGGATCACGACCCGAGCCGAAGGCAGACACTTAACGACTGAGCCACCCAGGCGCCCCACACAACAGGTTCTCTTGAAGGAGATCAGAAGGGCACACTTCAGTGGCTGCCACACAGGGATTCTAGAAAGCGTTGCCCATCACACCATATCTTCCCAATTTGCTTCCCCAGAATCCTCTCGAGGGCTTCCGTGGTCACATGCCAACAGGCGGTAGAGCTGGGATTTCAGCTCAGATCCCTCTGACTTATGAAGTCCATGTTTTGCTGCGTATCTCGGGATCTCTCCTAGCTCCTGAGAGCATCAGGAACACACACCTGCTTGCCTATTCACGCTTAGCCACGGAGTGTGTCAGCAGCTGTAAGTGACACAATTTAGCCCATAACTTGATCTGTGCTCAGTTCACATTGGGATGGAACCATGATTTGAGCCAAGGTCTTTCTGCTTCTGTGGACAGTTTCCTCTCACTTCTACTAGACTTCATGAGAACAGGGCCCCAAAGACGTAGCCAGAGGAGGAGGACTCCTCCTTAGTATAGTCTTTTGAGAAATACATGGTTTCGGGCTCCCAAACTCAGAGAAGTCAAAGCATAGCCACATTTTTGTTTTTTTCTTTTTTCTCCCTAATATGGCTATCTTCTGGGAGGACCCACGCCTATTTTGATCATCACTGATTTCCCCTTAAATATTTGTTGAATGAGTGATGAATTATGGGGGGGGGGGAAGTAGCACAGTTGTACAACCAAACCCTTACAGTTCACTCCGATACATCTGCCTACCACAGAGCTCTCACACGGCGTGGCCGGCTGCCATCAAGCACATGCGAGACTCCTGAACCCCAGAGCACAGCTGGGGGGCCAGCAGGAAATTGGAGACCCAGCACTGGCACATTAAGTCAGTGGCTGGACAGCTGTGAAATGTGTGTAGAGGTTCCTATAAAGCCAAGTGGAGGAAGATATGTGGGAAGGCTCGTATATGCACCGGACACAAAATTGCCGTTAAGATTATAAGTCCATACACCGGATCACCACTGTCTGAGTCACGTGGCAGCTGGGGCCTGAGGAAGCTCAGGCCTTTGGAACACTTAGGAACTGACTGTGTAAGCCACGTTGAGGTGTCCAAGTCACTGAGGGCTCATGCCATAGAAACCACTATTTTGTCACCCAACCACGGGGGGTGGGGAGAAGGATCGTTCTCAAATATTTTGTTTTCCTGTCTTCTTAAATATGGTGAAGTGGACATAACATGACTTTTTCTCAACTACTTCGTCTCATCGTTATGATTATCCGTGACTATACACACTTTTGCTTCTGTACTAATTGGCCTCAATTTGTTGGGCTTTAAATATGGTTTCTGATTCTTAAATTGTATCTGTATGGCCTTGCTTTCTGATAACCTCCACTCCTCACTGTTGTGGGCCTGCCTGCCTATAACAGCATGCCTTACCTTTTCAATTTGGGCATTCGTATATGCTAGAGACTAAGAAACTACATGTTCAAGATTATTTGGCTCATGTGTGAATGAAGAGGCCAGTGGGCTCTGAGAGACTCCCTCTGAACACCCTGGTCATGACCATTTTGTCTCTCCAGGGCTTCTAGTGTTTGTTCCCTGGTTTTCTGTCATGTTCTGAACAGATGAAGTTGTTTGGGAAATGTCTTCAGCGAAGTTGGGTGCAGCCGTCTATTTAGTTTTATATATATCGCAGTGTTCTGTAGAAGATCATCTAATCGTTTTGTTGGATGTTGTGAAGAATATTATTTATGTCATGTGCTTTAGAGTCAACAGAACTGGTTGGAAATCCCAAATTTAATCCCTGAATACCTTGTGAATCTTCCCAAGTCTCTGAGCCACTCTTTTCTCGTCTACAAAATGGGGGCAGTGAATGACTGTGTCCTGAGTCATGACACTTAGGTGCTTTAATGCAGTGTCTTATCTAATGCAGTGTCTTATCTAATGCAGTGCCTAGAAGCACTTTCTCCCTGAGAAGAAAGCTGTAAGTCTTTTCTAAGCTATGGAAGCTGTTGGCACAGAACCTCCTCTCTACTTCCTGTGGTCTTTGGAGGATGAAATTCATCTCAGAGATCAGCCCTTCCAGAGACAGGTGGACGCTCTTTGTATCAAGGAGCAGTTGGCCTGTATTTCAGAAAAGGGAAAGCCCACTTCCCTCCCTTGTAGCTGAGGCTGACGCTTAGCTTTTCTGTTGGTCTGCAGTGAACAGAGTATCTGCCAAGCCCGGGCTTCCGTGATGGTCTACGATGACACCAGTAAGAAATGGGTACCGATCAAACCTGGCCAGCAGGGATTCAGCCGGATCAACATTTACCACAACACTGCCAGCAACACCTTCAGAGTCGTCGGGGTCAAGCTTCAGGACCAGCAGGTGAGCACTGGAGCAGCAGGCCAGACTCCTGGGCACACCCCTCCCTACGCACGTATAGTGAAAAGAGGTTAGAAAAAAATAAGGTCAGGATTTGGAGTCAAAGATCCGGGTTCACATTCTGCCTCCGTGTTCTCATACTCCAAGGTAGGAGACCATGAGCACGCTATCTTTTCTGAACTTCATTTTTCACATCTGTCTTACAGAGACAGTAATCCACACGCTGTGTGCCTCACTGTGTTATGATCATATTAGAATAAAATAATAGACGGGAAACAGCTGTGAAAACGATACTCCAGGGCTGTGTTAATGTCTCCTTCCGCCTGCACAGCCGTAAGTGACATGCTGTGAAGATGTTTGGTTCCTCAGCCCGCAAGGCTTACTTTGGAAAGAATATCAAGATGATTTGGGGGCGCCTGGATGGCTCAGTTGGTTGAGCGTCTGATTCTTGGTTTCTGCCCAGGTCATGATCTCAGGGTCGCGGGATCGAGCCCGAGTCAGGCTCCGTGCTGGGTGTGGAGTCTGCTTGAGATTCTCTCTCCCTCTCCCTCTGCCCCTTCCACTCATGCACTCTCTCTCTCTCTATCTCTCTGAAATAAATAAATCTTAAAAAAAAAAAATGATTTGAAGAATCTGGGATCATTTCTGTCCATAAGGGTACCTCCTGGGCAAATCAGACAAGACTGTTTGTGAGTGTACCCGGTAGGTCTGTGCAAATGCAAGTCCAGCTCTGTCAGAAGTAGCCATGGAGGCGCCTGAGTGGCTCAGTCGTTAAGCGTCTGCCTTCGGCTCAGGTCATGATCCCAGAGTCCTGGGATCGAGCCCCGCATTGGGCTCCCTGCTCCACAGGAAGCCTGTTTCTCCCTCTCCCACTCCCCCTGCTTGTGTTCCCTCTCTCACTGTGTCTCTCTCTGTCAAATAAATAAGTAAAATCTTTAAAAAAAAAAAAAAAAAGAACAAGAAGAAGTAGCCGTGGACACATAACTAAGAGTAATCTGACGTGACACAGACTGAAACAGAGACTTGGAAGAAGGGATTGCGTAGCTTCACCACAGTGACTTTGGTTACTACTTCACGGTTCTGCCTCTGCTCTCTCCTTAGAGATCGACAAGGACATTTTTAGCAGTGAAAGTAACAGTTCTGCGGTTTCAGCATTTATGAAAAACCCCTCCTGGCATCCTTTGTTGGTCAAGGCCTTGCTAAATCGAGCAGCAGGTTAGCTGCTATCTCTGTAAGAATCAGCACATTAGCAATTAGAAAACAAAGAACAAAAACTTGGGACTCTATTTTTAGTATGTTGCCTGTTGAATGGGTTTCTGCTTTGGCCAAAGTGGCCCTGTTAAGTTTCAGATTCTTGTGGCTGAAAGGGACAGCCCCACTTCAGGACCCCTGGTGAAAGGTCCAACCTGGAACTCTTGGTACCTTCAGAGGCATCGCTTTCCCTTGTCAATGAGCCTTACTGGTAGGAAGGTTTTTCTAGAAACCTTCTGGAAGCTCCTTCCCTGTTCTTCCAATTCATTGGTTCTGTCTCTGCCTTTTAGAGGTATGCTGTGCTATATATTGCAGGATATATATGGCGACTGTTATGGTGACAACCAGAAGCATCCACACGTTTCCCTAACATCCATGGGCGCAGGCCGGCAGGGCAATACCTCCCTGCTATGTGCCTTTGCCATAAGGTCCATGACTTAGTGCAGCTCCTAGATCACAGTGGGTGTTCCCTGAGTGATTTCTTTAATTGTGACAAGTTTCCCCCGCCCTTCGCACCTCATGGTTGCCCTCCAGGACACACTAGGAAGCCCCACGGTGTGCTGGAAATGCCACAGCACTGGAGAATCAGATTTCCCTGCAACCGACCCGCACCGTGTTTTAGGAGCCTCGGCACCTCACAGCCGCCCTCAGCAGAAGCCACATGCCAAGGCTTGTGTGGGAGGAGACCTTTTCCCCACGCGGGGAGGGACTGTCAGCAGTCCTCAGTGGCCTCCTGGGTAAATTCGAGGCTGTGTTGACTCTAAGAGACTCCCAGAGTCTGACAGAGAAGTTACCAGCACAGCCTTCCCCCTGGAATTGCATGTTCAAGAGACAGGCTCCTAGAATGTGGTTGAGACTCTTTTCCCCAAATGGATGAGGTGTACGTACATACATAGTATACATACATAGCAACATACAAGGGATTCTTAGTAAGCCAAGGTATTAGAGAAAGTGGCAGGAAGCCTGGTCCACAGTAGCTTCTGTGGACCTCGGGAGAAAAGATTGATTTTCACAGATCTGTTTTCCAGTGTCTTTGGACTGCAAGGTTAAACATTTTATGATGTTTTGTTGATGATTTGATGTTGACAAGGTTAGGTAATGCCCTGCCGGCCTGCACCCATGGGTGTTAGGTTTATAACCAACTCGGGATATCTTACACATTTAAGGTGCTTTATGGTTCATGGAACACTTTTCATGTCTACTATTTCAGTCTCCCAGGAACCCCAGAGGATAACAGTATTAGCATTTATCACCCCCATTTTGCTAAATAAGTAGGTGTAAAAGCAGATGGTCATTTGTGGAGGAAGGGACTAGTACATTGTAGTATCATTAGCTAAGGGCTAACCTGAATCTTACATTACAGGTGAAAAAATATCAAAAGATTTTTAGCTTAGAATGAGTTATGGCCACGAAAAATGTTAGTGAGTTTCCAGGCTGAATTAACGGTAGAAGCCCAGGAGAAGCGAGATTATAGTCCTGCTCTGCTGTGCACTGGTCAGACTACACCAAGAACGTTGGGACCGAACGTAAATGCCACAAGCTGGAATCTGTAAGGGGGAGGGCATCTGGTCTGGTGAGAGGTCTGCCAGCAGTGTTCCCTGTGGAACAGCTGAAGGGGGCACAAGAGATACTTCCCAGAAGAGAAGAAAACTGAAGAGGGCAGGGCCACAGTCCTTAAACCTTTGTCAGGCTGTGTGGGGAGGAGAAGGCATGCTTTTCTTTGTACCCTTGAGACAGAGCTAGGAATACTGTGTGGACACTATCAGGAAGAAGATAGGAGCTCCATGGGGCGCCTGGGTGGCTCTGTCGTTAAGCGTCTGCCTTCAGCTCAGGTCATGATCCCGGGGTTCTGGGATCGAGCCCCGCATCGGGCTCCCTGCTCAGCAGGGAGTCTGCTTCTCCCTCTGACCCTCCCCCCTCTCATGCTCTCTCTCTCTCTATCTCATTCTCTCTCTCAAATAAGTAAATAAAATCTTAAAAAAAAAAAAACATGCTGGACAGTGTTTGGAGTTGCAGAGCCTTTCCTTGAAAGACAAGAAAGGCCCTCTCCTCAGTCCTATACCCCTTCCCCAAACATGATACCCATGGGCTCTTGAGCAAAAAAAGTAGGACCTTTTAAAATAAGTTTATCCTGGGGTGCCTGGGGGGCTCAGTCGGTTAAGCACCCAACTCTTGATTTCGGCTCCGGTCATGATCTCAAGGTCGTGAGATCAAGCCCCACATCAGGCTCCACGCTGAGGGTGGAGCCTGCTTGGGATTCTCACTCTCTCTCTCCCTCTGGCCCTCCCCTCCGCCCTGCTCATGGACTCTCTCTCACACATTCTCACTCTAAAATAAAATAAAATACAATAAGTTTATCCTTCAGCAATTGTCCAGATCAGTCCTTCCAGAGCTTGGAGAATTATTTTTAAAATAAAGCTGATAAGGACACAGGCTGAACGTGGGAGAGTGGAAAAAGGCAAACCTTACAAACCCCAGAAGGACAAACTACAAACCAGAAGGAGCTGGTGTGAGTATATTAATGTTAAATACAATAGGCTTTAAGACAAGAAGTATTACTAAAGGTAAAGAAGGACATTTTCAATGATGAAAGAGTCAATTGAAAATTGTACACATCTAACATTTTCAGATATATAAAGCAAAATTGGACGGCTCTAAAGGCAGAAATAGACAAATCCAGAAGCAGAGTTGGAGGTCCTAATCACCCAAGGTTCATAACCTCCAAGAAACTGAACAAGTAGAAAGAAAGTAAAGAGAGAAAAAATTGACCTAATTTACATTTATGGGAACTACAGCCAACAATGGCATATAGTCTTTTCAAGTGTGCACCGAACATTTACCGAAATAGACAATTCGCAGCGGTCGTGACACACTGGAGTCTTCTTTAATCTTGCTTCAAGATCCCTTAGCCATTCTTGATATAATGTGGTTTCCAGCCCTCCTTCCATTGAAAACATTTCCTTCCGGCTTGCTCTGGTTTTGTAACGTCCACTAAAAGTACAGCACCAAAAACCGAAACGCTTGAACACAGAACTTCTGGTATGGTCTTCCTGTGGCAGAAAGGAACAGGGTCTACTGCCTCCCTCTGGTCTCTACACCACCATGAGTGTGCTCTCTTAAGAGCATTTTAACCCGAGGTCACTATGCTCCTTACCATGCATACACACCACAAAACCTCCAGCCCTTTCCCTGAGGATCTGGAGCTAAACCTAGAGAACCACCCCAGGAACCTGGGTATAGACGCTGGCCCAAATTTCCTTGTGTCAAGATGTGAAACAATTGCATTTCTTTAGCTGATTCGGCTCGCCTGCTCACTTGCACACACTCTCTCTCTCTCCACTATAGGATGACCCAAACCCACCTTTCACCTGGCCAAGACCTAGAAAAAAAGCTGTTGTGGATATTGGCCATATTTGCTGTCCTCTGGCCTTACCCAAGAGCACAGCCGAAAGGAGAGTAGAAGAGAGTGGTAAAGCGGAGGTCACGTCTTAGTGCCCAGCCCACTAGCGAGGTGGCTTGGCCACGTCCCTTTGCATCTCTGAATCTTTTCCTGAGCTCCCCTTCCTGACTGGGGGGGGGCACTGGGGTATAGGAGACAAAGCTGTCTCCAGCTTCAGATCACAGAACCATGGAGCCTCTGAGCCAGAGGAGGTCTGAGCAGTCCTCCTAAACATCTCCTAAAGCAGGTTCTTCCCACCACATCGCCCACAGGCTCCGGCAGACTCTGTAGGGAGCTCACCATATCCCTAGCACTCACTGACAGCCTACTGTGTGCTCTCCCAACGGACCATGGGGGTGCCATGCCACAGTCACGGCGCACTATCCCCACTTTCCAGGCCAGAAAACTGATGGCTCATAAGTCCTTGAGGTTGGTTCACATGACTCCGAGTAGAATAACCACTCCAGGTCTCCCACTGCCTTCCCTGAGCCGCACTTACTATGTCTCACCTTGAAGAACTTGGAAGTCCTTCTCTGTCAGATGTCTGAGAGAGTAGCTCCAAGCTCAGGCCGACCTGGAGCAGCTGCCCCGACTGCTTGGGAGCCCCTGAAGCCCTGGGCTTGGCCCTGGTCTACTTTACCTTTCCCCGCTGGGCCTGGCTTGTTCCCTGTAGACAGTTGACGTTTGTTGATTGACTAATAATGTTGTGCATTTGTGCGGTGCATTAACTTTTCTGACTTATCCTTTTAATTAGTAACCCATTTATTAATGCATTCTAAGTACTAGACACTGTGCACACGGCAATGGGAGGCATAGATAGGGCTAGAAGATCCTGCCTTTAGGGTCTCCATGCCTAGAAATCTAGATAAGGTATGCATCGCAGTGTGGCCTTCCCAGTAACCCCACTAGGTTGGTAAAGCATTGTTATCCCCGTTTTATAATTGGAGAAACTGGGCCCCTAAGAAGTGCCATGACCGCCTTGGGTGACATGGCTGGGAGGAGGGACCAGCCCCTGGACTCTGGGAACCTGACTCCCAGCTCAGGCCTCTCGTCTGGAGGGCGTGACTATGCCGCATTGCTAGTGAGATGAAATAGCTGGTTCTCAAACCCTCACCATTCTGTGGGTCTTATTGAAAAGCTGCCTGGCCACGATGTCACCTTCTCCTGACCCCCCCCAACCTCCCTGTCCTCTGGTAGCCCCAAGGGACACAGTATCCCTGCCCTGGAGCTGTGCTCTCTAGCTCATTTACTTACCTCGTATTTATTTACACGTATTTCTGTCTCTTTTCTCCTCCAGGTTGTGATCAATTATTCAATCGTGAAAGGGCTGAAGTACAATCAGGCAACGCCGACCTTCCACCAGTGGCGAGATGCCCGCCAGGTCTACGGCTTGAACTTTGCAAGTAAGGAAGAGGCGACCACTTTCTCCAATGCCATGCTGTTTGCCCTGAACATCATGAATTCCCAAGAAGGAGGTAAGTGGGGCTTTGTCTCGGCCCAGTGCCGAGACCCCTCTCCTTGACCTGAGCCCTCCCCCGGCTCCCTGGTGTCCCAGCCCCACAAGCGCATCAGGCTGATGTTCTGTGGGTTCTCGGAGAGGCCTGCTGCCTGACTCCAGCCTGAAGGGACATGTTAACAGTTTGAAGGAGGAGAGGATGGCGTTCACACCTTCTTGCCATTTGTGAGATACCACTTTGTACTGATACTGATGTGTTCCTGAAGCTAAATATCCTGATATGTTTTACGTGTGCCATCTTCCTTCTGTATTCTAGAACACGTATTTAGCAGAGGTGGGAGGAAATGAGCAACAATTTATTGTTGAATTCAAGCATTCGTGTTGTTAATGAACTTTTACTAAATATTCACTGAGTGTAAGAAACTGGCCAGACAGAATAGATAAGGAATGAATAGATGGCGTCCTGCGCAAGACACGCCTGAGTAGATAGATTCGTAACCTGCTAACACCATGGGTCATGGTGAGTGCTGCAGACAGGTATGGGTGGACTACTTAGGGAACACAGAGAGGGACATCTAGGCTGCAGTTTGGAAGGGTGAGGAGGAGCTTACAAGGCAGAGGGGGGACAGCAAAGGCATCCAGGCCTGAAAGCCCAGTGTGTGTAGGAGAGTGCACTGCAGTGTTTCTGGGGCCTCGGGCACACACAGGAAAGAAGCTGGGCATGAAACTTCACAGTGAAGGGCCCCAAGGACCTAGAAGACGATGGGCAGGCTTGATACTTGGGGTAGACAGTGGGTCTGGGGGAGGGAGCGGGGCAGGGTGGGGATAGCAAAAGTTTCTAAGCGAGGCAAGAATGCATGTGGCTTTTATTGGAAATTCGCAACCTTAGCTTCAGAGGGAACACAGAAGCCTTCCCGGGTCCAGGTGTCTTGACGTCCACGGATACGGTCCTGTGCTTTGCTAGGGGTCTGAACCTTGGTAGAGCTAGTCAAGAACAGGGTTGATGTTTGAGTCCTGGTTCTGCCACATTCTGGCTGAGGATCCTTTGGACAAGTTACTTCATTTCCGGGGCTTCAATTGTCTTATCTGTCAGATGGCAGTGATAAAGGGTGGCTTTTAAGTTTCAGTGGGCAGAGTGTACAATGCTTAGGAGGCTGCCCGACACCCAGCAGTCACCCGGTGTTGGCACTTGTCCGTAGTGTCACTCCCAGGGTGGCCGCTGCCGGCGTCGCGGTGGGACGTGGGGGATGTGGTACTTAGAGAGAGATGGCTTTTATAGGCCTCTTGGGCCTGACAGATGGCAGCTTTGGGACCCAGTGTGAACCCTAGGAGAATTTTTCTAAGTAAACAAAGAACATGTTTTGAGTGTGCTCCCCATGGGTCAGGTCACACACAGAACGGGGGCTTGTGTTTGCCCCACCTCAGCAAGGTTCCACGGTTTGTGGGAGACTTGGGACACATGGTGGGGAAGCTGCCCGAGCACAGCTGTGTTGAGTGACAGGAGCAGTGCCCAACACATGGTTATTAAACTGTGTTCTACCCAAGAGCCTTGTACTTCCTGGTGAAGTGAACTGGGTTTGGGGTTTCTGATCTGAACCACCTCGCCTGCCCCAGGATGTGAGAGTTCAGCTTTATTTGATCTGTACAGGTGGACACATTGAGGGTCAAAAACGAAGTTTTAATTTAATCAGACAGCTAACCCTTGCGAAGCAACTGCTCATTAAATAAAAACTACTAGTTTTATTAAATTTACTATAGTCCCAGGGATATTAGCTAATACAACCCTCATTTCCAAATGAGAAACCTGTGACCCTTATGAGGAAGTCACTCACCCATGGCAGCTAGGAACCCCGACCTCCTCTGCCTCCTTTGGGCTGGACGAACGCCCTTGTTGGGGTAGGGGTGGGGCCACCGTGTGAGGGTGGCCTAATTGGCAGCTTGCACTGTGAGTAGCAGGGGCCTGTCCCAGTTCATTGGCTGAGGCCCCATCTCCTGCTTCTGCAGATGTGACCTTTGGTGGAAGGAGATCCTGGCCCACTGAGCGAGTTTTGCTTTCCCTTCACCTGAGGTGTGACCTACTGACTGTACTATTCAGCAGCTGGAGGCGTGTGGCTCAACGAGCTTTTATACATGTATATGCCAGCACCCCCCCACCCCCGCAGGTCCCCAGAGAGACCATATCCCTCCCCCCTCTCCCCCCAGGACAGGGGGACAACAGCTCTGAGATGACAGAGCAGTTCTGCCTGTGTTTGAACTTCACTGTGTGTGTACTTCATACGGTGCATACGTTGTATCTGATCTCTCTCCCTCGGCATTGTGTTTGCGGGAGTCATCCGGGGAGTGGGTCACCTCTTTCGCTGGCTGCCTGTGACTGCCGTGTACCACTGCACGGTGCGGCTGTGCCACGTGGATCCACCCACCTCTGTCCACCAGCCACTGCAGAAGGCCTCATGCTGCCAGATCATTGTGCTGTTTTCTAGTGAATCCCCTCTGTGTCGGGAAATCCCAGCCTACCCTCCCTTGGTGGGAGGCAGTTGGCTGTAGCGTAAAAAGCATTTGTTGGGGGGCAGCTAGATCTTATATTAAGTCTTTGTTCTGCCACCTGTGGCCCTGGGATAATAGACCCAACTTCCCAGGGTTGTTATGAAGATTCCTTTTGAGATGTTGATAAAGCACTTAGCATCTGGTGCCTGGTATGTGATAGGAGTGCAAATAATATTGGCTCTTTGCCTTTTGTTCTTGTTAAACATGGTCATCTTCTGTAAGCTTCAGTTTCCTTCCTGGTAACGTAGGATTATCGTCCCACTGCAGAGCTGCGGAGAGGACTCAAGGGCCCAGTAGGTTCTCTCCTTCAGCTCCTCCCTCCCCTCGCTGGCAGGCCTCACCCCCTGGCAGGCCTCTGGGCTTGTGCCTTGTAAGACTCCGTGTCTCCTCACGTTGAGTCCTGCTGGGCATTTCCCACCTCCGCCTCCGCCGAGTGGGGGCCCCTCCGGGGTCTTTAGAGCCTGGCAGATACCAGATGCCTACATACAAACCTGAAAGTCACCCGTCAGAGCAAACCATGGATGCCGAGCACTGTGTAGTGAACGGTCTTCACGCCCCCTCCTCTCCCCTGACTCTCCCCACAGCCCTGCTAGAGGAGGGCCCAGATGACGTCTAGGTTAGCAAGCTGAGGCTCAGGGAGGAAGGTGACTTCCCTTGATTCCACCCCAGAGCTGTGCTCGCCCAGCAGTCTGCACTGTCCGTGTGCTGACCACCGGCAGAGAGCCACGAGCCTGTGCTCCTTCTTTGTTCCTTCCTGCCTCTCTCCACCTTGTGGGGCTCACTGTTGGCCAGGATTCTTAAGGGTATTCTAGAGAAAGAATGGGCACAACACAGTCCTATCTGTGCTGCCTCATGCCTACATGGAAGTGATGGTCAGGCACAGGACCCTTGGAAGATCTGCTTGCTGACATCGTTCCTTGTAGCCACAAAATCCATTTTTCTTCAGCAGTGCCTTACAGAGACTCATTCGTCAACTTCAGGCCCCAACCCAGAGAGCCTAAAGTCCATTTAGCAAGTAAAATAAATAAATAAAGTAATCACCCGGGAACTCGGTGGCTTCAGTTCCCTGGGTGGAGGACAGGGGTGCAAAGCCAGCTTAGGGTTCTCTTGGGGACCCACAGTCTCTGGGTTCAGGGATGATCCCAGTGGCCAGGGGCAATCACTGGGTTATTGGGGCTTTTTCTACAGGAACTGACATGTGGAGGTGGTTTTGGGGGAGGTGGCTGTCTTAGGAGCACTACCTCCGTGTAGCCCCCGTCGGTGGAAATGGTGGGTCCTTCCTCGCTGTGATCACCGCTGTCCATGCAGGTTGATGGCCCCTGCTCTTCACTGAGCTTGGCTCACACACTGTATGGCTCAGCTTTTCTGGGGTTCTGGATGCTACATCACGGGGTGTGATGGCCAAGGATGGTGCCTGTGCTAAGGTAGGAACTCAGAATGAAGCTTCTTTGGCCTACTTGGATGACACAGAGTAATAACGATAATATCTATACTTTCTCTTAAAAGCCTGGGCACTTTGTTTTTTACCAGGCTACCTCTCCCACATGCCCCTTCCCTGCCCTTCTCAAGGAAAGGTCCACACTAATCAAACAGCCTCGGGTCGGGGGGTGAGGGCCACAGAAAGACCTTATCTGGCTAAGGAAGTACTTCCTTACACTCTAAAGTGCTTATAATTTGGCTTCTATCCCCAGGAGATAGTTAGGCAGCCACTGTTAAACACATTTATGTGGACGGGGAGGTGGGGGCACAGGAGATTAAAAAAGGTAGCACATCTGCCAGAACCTAGCAGTGGGACTGGGACACAAATTTCGGGCTTCTGGCTAGATACCCAGTGTTTTTTCTACAACTCCGTCTCAGGAGGTCGTAGAGGAAGGCCAGCTGTGGTCTTCTCGCTTTGGGGATCACAGGGGCTTGGGCTGGGCAGCGAGCACAGCTCATGGCACATTACAGCAGCTCACAGGATGGCCGGAGACTCGGGCTTCTGTGTCCTGGGTCCACATCATCACGACCCCTGGGTCACTGATGTCAGCTCCAGAAAGCATTTCCCTAGACTTGCTCTGGGTTCTGTCCTTAGTGGGAGCACACCACCACCTGGGTAACGCCGGTTACCGGGCGAGGGGAGGAATGTTTACAGGCTGGACTTGGACACCCCAGCCTGGCTTGGCTTTCCTCCCCCTGAAGCGTATTCTCAGCAGATACCAGTTCACAGTTCAGTAGCCTTATAAACGCAACAGCTTCTACATGCTTCTCTGTGAGCCTGCTTCTGACCCACCGTGTAACCTTAAACGTGGACCTCTCTGTGGGCCTCGGTTTCCCCATCTGGGGAAAGAGGGCTACAGACTTGAGCAGATCTCTGTAAGTCCTAGCAGTTTTGTGCGCAGCGTCGGTCAGGAGTGAGTTCTCGTTCACCGCTGAGGGACCATGTCGCTGTGACCCTTGCTGGGAGCGGGCAAGAGCCCTCTGCAGAAACCGGAGTGGAGGGGTGCCCTCTTCACCCCTTGCAGGGCCCCCCCGCATCTGGGGTCCCTGAGCAAGTCGGTGCTTGGTTATCATGGAAAAGAGAAAATACAGACAAACAAAAATGGCCTGTAATCCCACAACCCAGAGATGAGTGCTGTTGACACTCATATACATCCTTCCAGACCTTTTTGTGTTCATATGTGAGTGAATAGCTGTTCCTCGGAAATAATCTGTACATACTGTCCGTAACCCTTTCACACTTAGCACTAGGCTACGAATGTCTTTCCATGCCAAGACAGTCAGATCTTCACACCATCTGAGCGGCCAGAGTATCACATTTGGGTGCCGTAAGATGATGCACCATGATGTCGCCAGTCTTCTGCTTTTAAACCTAAAAGCTGTCCCCATTTTTCACTGTTACATTCGTGTAATGGAGGACCTTCTTGTACATTTACGTATTTGTATGTATGCTTTGTGTCGTACAGGTGCATCCTTGCACACTTGTCCAGTTACTTCTCGGGCATATTTCTGAGTCAAACAATATACACGTTTTTAAGGCTTTGATCTGTTTTGCCAAAATGCCTCCCAGAATGAGTGTACTAGTTGATACTCTTCCCTGGCACGCATGGCAGTCGCCTTCTGCCCCAGCCTTCCCCAGCACTGGGCATTCACACTCTTGCTAATCCTAGTAAGCACAAGGCAAGGGAAAACGTATCCTTTCAGTTTGTGCTTTTGTTTGCTAGTATGGGTGAACATTTCGCAGACGTTAATTGGCAATTTCATTTTTCCGTTATTTGCAGCAGTGGATGTACTAGATGCAGGACAGCATGGTCGAGTGTGGGCTTCCTGCACCTTTAGTCACACCTGCGTGACTTCCCACTCCCAAAATTGTGTGCATCCTCGAAGGACAACGGGATCTTGTATTTGCTTGGGCAGATGAGTGGAGGCAGTCTGGCGTCATGTGGTAGGAATCAGGCATGGGGTAGATCATAAATGTACCTTGCCTGGCAGGCCCCTGTGAAGTCGGGTCTGCGTTGTCTGTGTTTTAGGCATTGTTACTGTTCCTCGTGTCTGCACAGCCGCAGAAGAAAATCCTCTCTTACACTGTCTTTCATTCTCTGGACCTCTGCTTCCACTGGAGGAACTTGTTCAAATTCAGTATCTAGAGTTGTGGTGGTAGGTCACAGATTCCTTGGCTGTTCCTTCATCTGGCTTCTTAAAGGAGGGAAGGGTGATCTCAGAGTTAGACGACCTAGATTCTCCCAGAAGTGCAGATGGCAGGTGGGGTGGCTTGCCACTGGCCCCCCTCACCCTCCTCCCCCTCTTCAAGGGCATGTCTGGCCAGGGCATTTCCCTGCTGCCTGCTGGCCCTGGCATCCCCCCCCCTACTGTCCCCTGCCTTAAAAATGGACAGAAACCAGAGAGGCGGGATTCCATGGCTCTGGGGTTTGAGCAGGCTGGAAATGTTACCATTCTAAATTATCTCGGGAATATTTTTTAAAAGAAGAAAGGATACCAGGAGCACCTGGGCGGCTCAGTCAGTTAAGCATCCCACTCTTGATTTCAGCTCAAGTCGTGATGTCAGGGTCGTGAGATTGAGCCCTGCGTCCAGCTCTGCTCTCAGTGGGGAGTGTGCTCAAGATTCTCTCCCTCTGCCCCTTCCCCCGCCCCCACTCAGGCTCGTGCTCTCTCTGTCCCATATAAATAAATAAATCTTTAAAAAAAGAAAAAGAAGAAAGGATACCAAATGTGACAAGAAGGGCAAGGAGAAGGGCAAGGAGAGCCTTCTGATGAGCTTGTGGTCTTTTCAAACACTATGCAACCAGTAGAATACGGGCACGTAGCCAAGGACAAATCTAGAAAGGGCAGACATCACAGGGGTGGATGCCAAGCTTTTTCAAATATTGCTCCTTCCCTGGGGATGCTTCTTTCCATCTCTACTTCTCCCAGCCCTGCACTCCCTACCCTGCCCATCCAGCCCTGCCCTCCCTGCCCTGTCCATCCAGCCCTGCCCATCTCACCCTGCCCTCCCCAGCTCTGCCCTCCCCAACCCTGCCCAACCAGCTCAGCCCTCCTCCAGAAGCCCTCCTCCACCTCCTCAGCTCCCCTCCTCTGGCCTCTCTTTATTCATTCCTCCTTCTTTATGCTTCCTTGTGTACTTACTTTTCTCTCTCACTGGAATTCCTGTACGCCACCCCCTCCCCAGTCTGCGCCTCTCGTGCCCCCTTCCACACTCCTGGAGCTTCCCTGTCCACGTTGCCTTTGCCAACGTAATGCTCAAGCCTGGCTGCTGTGAGAGGCAGGGTCACGTCTGTCCTATCTCCAAAGCACCCCAGCACCTTCACCGTGCTTCCACATTCACAGGACCCAGAACAAGCCATAGAGTGCTGAGTGCCTGAATGCGTGCCCCTGAGAGTAGGGGTCGCCTATTTTCCATCTCCATGCTCACAGCTGGGAGTCCAGTGCCCTCCGTGGTGTGAATCGTATAGGTATGGGGAGCAAGCTGCTTGATCTCTCTGTGCACAGGCTTCTAAACCGTAAAGATGGAATGTTAGTCATCACATCATGCCTCATGGGATGTCCTGAGGATTAGCTGTGCTCATCCCTATACAGTTTCCAGAGCAGTTCCTGACACATGGTACATGCCCGATAAACATACGCTCTTTTAAAACCCACTGTGATCTTTTCAGGGGGGCTGGGCTGGGGACGCATGCGAGAGTTACCAGCCTCTGTGTTCCTCAGTCCCAGAGGACTCTACTCTTCGAGTTCTTCTGTTTGTTGGGTGGTGGTTATTTAAATCTCCTCCCTCTCTGTCAGGCTCTTGGCCGTTACTTCTCATCTTTGATCAGATCCCTGACTTTGGTGCTCCTTTTCTCTTATTTGTTAATGCCGATGATTCTGTTCCAGCCCTTGAGTTATTTCCCAGGTCATGCCTCCTAATTGGTGGCGTTGAGCCCATGGTTTGTTCGTGAAAATCCCAGGGAACGTGACGCTGTCTGCTGCAGCGGCACGCATGTGTTGGCAGGAGGCCCCCCGCACCCCAGCAGGGTGCAGTGCTCCAGGCCGCTGCAGGGTCTGCTCCCCTGCGGTTCTCACCCCCCTTTTTCCCTCTCCATGGACAACGTTTCATAATCCCTGCGAAGCTCCCGTTACGGTGGGGGTGAAGTAGCTATGCGTTAAAAGTCATAGAAACGAAAACAGGAATAGTAGTGGTCTTTGTTCTGTACTGTTGGGGTCTGGTGCTCATTGGAGACAGCATTTCCCTGAATGATTCCCAGAAGTACCCTGGGGAAGAAATGCAGCCGCTCCCTCGGAAAACCACCCATGCCGGTAAATTACTCCCTCGCTGAGCTACGTGTTTATATTTACTTATATTTGGAAATGAGCTTAGGCGCACCTGGATGGCTCAGTCAGTTAAGTGTCTACCTTCAGCTCAGGTCGTGATCCCAGAGTCCTGGAAGTGTGGTGTGTCCGTTGTCCCCCCGAGGTCTCTTACCAGGCCAGCGGCCGGTCACAGCCCTTTCTGTGTGGCGCTGGGTGAGCTGCCGTCCGTTCGGGGATTAAGAGGCCATGGTGCTGGGGAAGTCAGCAGACCCGGATGCTGGGCCTGGCACGACACTTAACCGACAGGCACCCTGAGCCAATCACTTCCCTTCTCTGGGCCTCAAATTCTTCGTCTGTAAGGTGGGTGGCATGTGTGCCTCCCAGCAGGGGAGTACGGGGAGGTAATTGGTGTGGACAGCTTCTGAGGCATCCTGCACAGCACAGGTAGGGAGGTCTGTGTCGGTGACCAGCTTGGCCACGTCCCACTAAGTAAGGAAAACGTCTCTCCTGCTCAGCATCTGAGTTCTGGGAACACCTGACCCTCCAAGAGTTCGCTTGAGCCCGTGGAGGAGCTGGGCCCAGATATGAGGAGTCCAGTTCTTGGCCCAGTCCGCCACGGCCTTCCACGTGGCTTCAGGCCAGCTCTAGCCCTCGTGTAGTCTAGAGCTGAAGTGGCGGGGCCGGACTAGACAAGCCGTTCTCAGCAGGGACAGCTGGTGCTGGACATCTTGCAGTGTGCACGGCAGGCCTTTGCATGTCCCACTGGGCACATGGAGGTAAAAAAACTTTATCTGAGCCAGAACTTAGCTCTGTTTTAAGAAAAAGTACTCCTTTTTCCTTTAACCAGGTTTAATGTGCTTAATTTTCTAGGAATGCAACTACCACATACTTCAAGAGAAAATTGTGAAATTTAGTTTGTTTGTAGCTTTACCAAGAATTATTTTCTGTTTTGGAAGCACTGTCACTTGAGAGATTGTTCGTCATCCAGCCGGCTCCCCTTAGTCACTGTGAGTCTGGGCAAAGTGCAGGCATCGAGCGACCGCATTTCCTAGCGTAGCCAGGCCTGGTGCTTACAGCCTGCCATGTGCGCTTTATTACAGCTCACTCCTCTCTTTCTCTCCTTTACAGTACACTGAAGGCATTATTTTTTTTCTAATTTATGTAGGTAGGTTATATAACCTACGAATCTCACTGACGATAACACAAGGAACATTATAAAATGTTTGTAATAAAAAGAGGCTATTGAGTCTGGAAGGGTGGACCAGAAGTTCTGTGAAAACCAGACTCATTCCTTCTTGATCTCGGCTGGTGTCTCATGTGATTGTCACATGACAGAGCCAGGTAGATAGCACATGTCTTTGCCCATCTTACAGCGGAGGAAACTGAGCCCCAGAGGGAGGAAGCAAGCCCTTGGCCAGGCAGTAAGAGGAGCTGGATTAGCTCACTTTTGTCTTCTCCCCGAGCAAGGAGGTATGGTGGAAACAACCTGGCACAACGGGAAGAATGTCCATTTTGGCACCAGAGTTCCTTAGTGGAAGGAAGGCCACTCCTGTCACACTCCTATGTGTCTCCTCTTCCCACAGTCCTTCACGGCTGACACCAGATGTGTGCGGTTTTCACACATCACGCAGTCCGGTGGGGCCAGCAGGGTGTCCTACAACCTCAGTCCTGACACCGTCCGCCAGGAGGTGGCGTCAGACCCTATAGGTTAAGGCTCCCTCCCACAAGACGGCCCCACCAGCCACTTCAGACGCCAGTCAAGCCCAGGTTGTCACCCATGCGTCTGGCCAACAGGCTGTAAATCGGAGGTTCCCACAACCCCCTGGGGTTTGATTAATTTGTGAGAATGGCTCAGAGAACTCAGGAGAACATTTTACCTCATTTACAATAAACCGAGATCACTGGTTTACTGTAAAGGACATAACTCACGAGGAACCTGATGGGTGAGACGCAGAGGGCAAGGTGCAGGGGAGGTCGAAGGGGCTCCGTGCTCTCGGCGTGCGCTGCTCCCCGCACTTGGGCTCCGATTTCTACTCCACCGCTCACAGCAAGTCAGTCCCTCTGTAAAGTGGATACAATACCCCGATTGTGGGAGGGTTACCGGACACAGCTCCTGTGTAAGACTCATACAGGTGTCCAGTAAATACAGCTGGTTTCCTTCCGGCTGCCTACAGCCCTGTTTCACCTCTGTCCCCAGGGCCAGCACACTTCTGTTAGACTACTTGAGGTTCTCTTAGAATTTACCACAATCACTGTATCTTCATCTCCCACTGTTCCAGAACAGTAGGGCCCTAGTGACACCTGAAGCGAGACCCCAGGGTGATGGGATCCAGCCAGCTGGTGGAGGGAATTTGAGAAAAGCTTCCCCCTTGAAGCCACTGCTGGTGTGGAAGACAGATGGTTGAGGCCCAGGTGTGCCGATGAGTGGGAACCAGGAGAGAGCCTTGGGTGTCATGAAACAGTATACATTCTGCAGATGACAGAACTGAAGCCTGGGGAGGGAAGGACTTGCAGGTCACACAGCAAGTCAGGAGCAGAGCTGGGGCTGCTCCTGAGGTCTCTCGTGCTAGCCCCAGAGACCCAGGTTTGATACGCCTGTTCCTTCCTAAAAAAGGGTTTTTCCTGGGACCTAGGACCAGTGGTTCTTTGAGAAGAGACCTGAGGAATGTGAAAGTCAGTGCTCAGGAAGGCTTGGAATAGCTTCATTTGTCCACTGTTTTCCCTTTTGGTTCACCTCAATGTTGACATTGAGTCCGGTGTTCCTGGTGGTAGAACAGCCTGCCCTTGTTGGCAGGCCCTTCCCCATTTTAGCCTCAAGGAGCCCAGGGCCTCACCTTTCCTACTGTCAACTCAGGACAGAGTGGAGAGGCCCCAGACCAAAACAGAGGGTTCACTTCTCAAATGCCCACTAAGACCCCAAGAAACTTTTGAAATCAGAAGATCCAACAACCTCCAACTCATGCCAAAGTCATGGCCTCTGCCAGTAGGTTACTAGGAATGACGGGGGGCTGGGGGGGGTGGAGACTGGCCAAACCTCATGTTGTGACTGAGCCAGAATGTATCAGGAAGGGTAGAAAAGAAAGCCCCACAGTGGTTATGAGGCCTTCCACACAGATCTCTGGGGTCTGGGGCCCATGAACACTTCCGGTGGGCAGCCGTTTTACCCAGAGCTGGAGGAAGGAGCCTCTTCCCCAGGGGGTACACTGGAGTACACGGGTCCCAGCATCTGGACTTCTGTAGCAGAACAGGCTGCCTGGGACAGCGGCTATCCGGCAGATGGTAACGTGAGGCTGCATTGCCAGGATGAAGTCAGATAGGCCGTCTGGTCCCCGGCAGGACTGTTCCTCCAAGCCTCAGTCTCTTCATCTGTAAAATGAGCACGTAATGCCTATCTCAGTGAGATCCAGGGTATCCAGCAAAGCACAGTGCTGGTGGCAGGAGTTCTGAAGGCTAGCTGTCTAGAAATGAGGAGTTCATGCCTCGTGTATCCAACTCAGTGCTAGAAGGCAGATTTCCTTTACAGGCCTGAAGCCCAGACTGGACCCAGGAATGCCCGAGAATGTTAAAGCCTGGTGTTGGAGGGCTGGGCAGGGGCTGGAACAGAAGCAGTAGAGTGGAAGGCAATTTTGTTTATAGTTTCTGGGTGGGGTGCAGTGAGTTTCAAACTGTTATTTTGAGGAGTTCCAAGGGTCCAGCTAGGTATGCCAGGGACCTCACCCTGCCACAACCAGAAGTGTCCCACTTTATCTGTTTTATCCATTTGGACTCTGAAAGAAAGAAAAAGAAGAAAAACCTAGTAGCTTAGTGGAAATCCACATGGAGTGAATTAAAACATGATGAAGGACATATTTTCATTGGCCTCAAGGAATGTAATGGAATATCCTTTCCTCTCTTGGTTTGCTTGTAATGACATCATTGGTACATTCCGAGATCTGATTGTCCTGGTGCTGGACGAGGAATGTTCTCCTGGTTTTCCCAGCGTCCCGTGTCCTTAGCCGATCCCCCACACAGCAGCGACACAGGCGTGGGAAGGAGGCCCAGCAGGGGACTTCTAAACACCCCTTCTTGCGAAGACAGGCCCAGCTCCATTTCTTCACATTGTTCTACTTCATAGCTTCTTAGACTTAGGGCTGAATTTCACTTCTCACAAACCTTTCTATGGAAAATGACCTACCTTTTCCCCTAAGAAAAACACTTGGCTGTCTTCATCTCCCGCCTGCTGAGGCCGTTGGCACTTTCTGCCTCACCTGTGACATAGCCAGGCCCCACCTGAATGACGAACTTCCTCCCACGTCCTACCCCCTCCTTCCTGACTAGCCTCTGTGCTCAAGAGTCACAGACGGTGGGACATCCATGCCCAGTTACACCTGCTCGTCAGCACACTTCCCGGCATGCCCCTGGGGTCGTCCTGCTCACCTCCCCACACTTTCAGGCCCCGCTCCTCCTGTCCAGAAGTTCCCCCTCAGATGAAGCCTTCCCAGCCACTTGGGCAGCCTCATCCACCCCTACCCCATGCTCTCCTCCTGCTTCCACTTGACGTTGTCCCATGGGAATCCAGTCGGGTCGGGTGTCATTAAGTGTCCTGTTTGTCTCTGGACCCTCAGAAACCAGCACACTGTCCAACTTAGGAGCTCTTGTATCCATACCGGGTTGAATGAGCGAATCAAGACCCAGGGACTTGCCATGTGTTGGGGCTCAGCGCAGGCCCCCAGTCCCATGCTCCATTGTGCCAGTTTACACTGATGAAGGTGTCCACTGCGCCCCACCCCGTCACACCTCTGACTCATTCCATATGCTCGCTGTCTGCCCCCTGAAGCCTCATAGCAGGACCCTAACTGGTCAGCCTCTCTTCCCTTCTTCAACCTGTCCCCCCTGCTGGTGCTTTCAGCATGACCTTTGTGCAGAACCGGGTCAGGTCAGCAAGCCTCTTACATTCTCCTCATCCCATGCGCATGAGTCGCATCAACTGTGCTGTGCTGTCCCCTCCCAGGGCTACACTGCTGGGTCCTCGCCTGTGTGTGCTGCCGGCCCACCCCTCCTTCGTGGTGCCGTGCCAGGGGAGCCTCCCGGCGCCCCAGCAGACCTCAGGGCTCGCTGCTCGGCTCCCAACATGCAGTCATCTGTCCAAATTGGTCTAGACTGTGAGCCCTTTCGAGGGCAGGCGTCTTGCTCCTCACTCTCCGGTGCCCTGGAGTGGGGCAGCTCTCCACTTCATTCCCGTGTCCGTTCTGTGTGCCTCACGTAGCCTGGCCCTTCCTGGCATCATCACGCCATCGTCTGCAGACCAAGACGGCAGTCCTGAACCAGCATCGCTCGCCAGCCTGTGAAACTGGGAGCAAGGTGAGGGGTGCTATCTGTGATTGAGGGACATGGCAAATAGAATTGTCTCACACAGAAATCGCACCCGTCACCTTGGCCCGCCTACCACCAGCCCTAAACAAAGGAGCGCACCTTCCTCGGCCAGCAGCCCTGTGTTCAAGGACCTACGTTGTTTGCAGCCCTGAGGTGTGTGCACGTCGGACATGGAGTCAGGTGGATCTGGGTTCAAGCACTGCTTATGCCAATTGCATGCCCTTGGGCAAGCCACGGTCCTTTTCTGAGACCGTTTCTCCCTCTGTACGACGGGTTCATACCTACCTCACAGGGTTGTTGTGAGGGTAATGGGACATGCTTTGTCACCTGGAAATTACTATGACAATTTGAAGTTACCCCTTTTTTTTTCATATTTGAAAAGTTAACTAACAATATCAACTCCTGTGGTGATGCTGACCACCCTGCTTCGGGACACAGAGGGAGGCCAGGATGCAGGACTGGGCTGGTCAGGAGTGAGGGGGCGGGGCTGGAACCCGGCTGTGACGCTGGGACTGAGGGGGGTGGGAGCAGCCAATTTGGAACTTCAAATCTTGGCTCTGGGAAGAAGCTCTGCCTGACCTTGGGGTCTCCCTCTGCCCACTGACAGCACTTTGTATCCTTCCTAGGGGCCCCTGATTTCCGAACATCCCACCATTGTCTTCCTTTCAAGAGCTGCTGATTTGTTTGCAGTTCACTTCCCGGAGAAAAAAGACCCCCTTCCACCAGCCCCAGGATGTTTTCCCTAACACTAGTGGGTAGATTTCTTTGGGGCTTTTGGTTTTCCATAGCTACGGCCTGCACACCAGGGCCCAGTCTGGGCTTGGGATGCTGCATGGTCTGCCTCATCGGTTCCTGCCCATATGCCTGGGGTTGGGGCACGGTGAACAGCCTGTGGTTGGCACAGGTGATTGGCAGAAATGACACAGACTCTGGGGGCAGATGACAGGGTGGCAGGCCCGTGCTGCTGGCCCGGCACATGGAGCAGCCAGGCAACCTTGAGCAAGCCCGTTTGCGGCCCCCAGTTTCCTCATCTTTACCATGAACACGGTAGCCGCCTACAAAGTTGTGGTAAGACCCAGTGAGACAGTAGATGGGAATGTGATCTGTCAGCTGTAAAGCATCCTGAGAATACAAGTGGAGTGTCATTGTTCCTGGAGCACCCAGTTCCAGGACACTGCCCTAGGACCTCATCCCTCAACAATGGTAGAGTCATTACACTGGGTGTGGGAGAAGCTGTGACGTGCCCCAGGGGCTCACCCACCCGCTCCTCAAGGAGAGCACATGCCCGCATTTCCCACACACTGTTGTGCTTGCTCATTCCACTGGGTCTTCACAGCATCCTCTGGGACCGGCAGGGAGACATTAGGATTGTTGTCCCCACTTTATGGATGAGGAAATGAAGGCTCAGAGCGGGGAGAGACATAGCCCCAGCCTCCTAATTGCCAGTTCAGGTCTCTCCCGTCGCACAGATTGCCTCTCAGAAGAGACGCTGGTCAGCCAATGGCCTCCACACTTTCTACCTGATAGCCCAGCTTGATCATAGGTGGACAGTTACAGGCACTCAGCCTGGCCCGTCTCTGTGGCCAAACGCCTGTGTCTTCTGAAGGACGTCGGAAATTCATTAGCATCCCTGTTCTGTTTTCTCACCTAGCATCTGTTTCTTTCCTAAAGAATGATCATTTCACAGGTCAGCCTTCTGCCAAGTTTAGCTCATACAGGATAGGAGCCAGCTCATATGTAATTGTCACAAGGACTCAGGAACCGAAGTGCTGAACTTGAAGTACGACTTCCAGTTTCTGGAGAGGACAGGGTGTGAGCGTTTGAGGCCCTGTCCCCCACCTGTTTGCTTCCTGCCTTCATTCTCCCATTTTATTCACTCAGCACATGACTGGGTTTTCACAGTGGACACCTACATGATTTGCCTGCTTCTACGCTCAGCCCATGATGGTCTGTTCTTCATGTGCAAGCACATTGGTCTTTTCAAGTCTAGGTCAGGTCAGTCTTTGCTCAAGACTCTTCAGAGAGGGGCGCCTGGGTGGCTCAGTCGTTAGGTGTCTGCCTTCGGCTCAGGTCATGATCCTGGGGTCCTGGGATCGAGCCCCGCGTTGGGCTCCCTGCTCGGCGGGAAGCCTGCTTCTCCCTCTGCCACTCCTCCTGCTTGTTCCCACTCTTGCTGTCTCTCTCTCTCTCTCTCTCTGTCAATTAAATAAATAAATTTTTAAAAAACCTAAAAAAAAAGACTCTCCAGAGACTTCTAGTCTTACTCAGAATCAAACCCAAATCCTTAGCAAGGCCTGCGTGGACTACTCAACCCTGGCACCTTCTGAGCCCACCTCCCCCGACTCTACTTCACCCCCCGCTGACTTCCCATCACATTGGCCTCCTTGTTGCTTCCCTGTGCACGCCACTCATGCTCCTGACACAGGCTCTTAGACCTCATGTCCCTTTGGCCTAGAATGTTCCCCCCTGCAAATAGCCCGTGGCTCATTCACCTCTGCTCACACGTCACCTAATTGTCGCCTGCCACCTCCATTTTCTTCCCTGCTGTGTTCTCGTTACATGTAGGTCTTGGTTGCATAAGTTCCAGGGGAGTGGTTTGTGTGCCTCACATGCTGATATTTGTGTGATGAATGAATGCACAGACATTTATGGAGCATCCATTCTGGACCGTGCCCCAGCACACAAAGATGAGTAAGCAGGTTCCGGGGGCTCAGGGGGAGAAGGGAGACTTGATGACACGGCGTGGCAGTTGCCCTGGCAGAGGGCAGGCAGGGCCTGTGGGAGACGAGGGAGGAGGCCTGGCACGCAGGCTGAGGTAGAGGGACAGGGCCGGCAGGCCAGCCTGATCTGGGTCTTAAAGCGTGGGGAGAAGTTTGCCAAGGAGAGAAGAGAGAAACAGTTCCAAAGGGAGGCAGCTACGCGTGCAAAGCACAGAGATTTGCCAGAGCCTGGTGCCCTTCACGGGAGCATCGCCCATCCTGGTGCCCTTCACGGGAGCACCGCCCACCCAGGTGCCCTTCACGGGAGCACCGCCCATCCTGGTGCCCTTCACGGGAGCACCGCCCATCCAGGTGCCCTTCGCGGGAGCACCGCCCATCCTGGTGCCCTTCACGGGAGCACCGTCCATCCTGGGCGCTGTGGGAGGTGAGGCTGAGGAATAGGCAGGGGCCAGGTCCTGAAGGACAGCCTTTTTGAGTATGACATTCTGAGGTGGAGCCCTTGCCCCAGAGCTATGAGGAAGGAGCCGCCCCCTACCCCAGGCCCAGCCCTTCACAGCCTCCTCTCCCTGCCAAGCAGATCTTCAAAGATGAAGAATCACAGCCTGGATCTTTTTCCCCGGGCGGCGTGGCTCTTAGCAAGGGCCCAGCAGCTTCACAGTTGGCTCGCAGCTTCCTGAGGCCTGGGGGCTTCGGGCTCTGCCTGCCTTGCTTCTGAGCACCTCTGACTTCTTCCCAGTGGGGTCCGCAATGGTTTGCTCTGGAGGCCGGCCTCAGCACCCACAGTGCACAGACACCAGCCTGTCTCCCAGCTTCAGAGCAATGCAGGCCCTGTTCACGGTGGCAGAAAGGTACAGCTGAAAGATTCCTGGCTTGACCCAGCTCTAGATGGCTCTAGATGGGTGATTCATGCCTCTGAAACTCCATTTTCTGATCTATTACACGGGGCAACAATAACAGCTTGTCGCATTGTTTTGAGAATTTAACAAGGCGATGTGGAAACATAAATATAGGGTGTTTGTCTTATGCAAGGTGCTCGAAGTCCAGCAGGGGCGCAGACAAGCACCTAGACGGCTCTAATAAAAGGCAGCCTGGATGCCAGGCTGGGCAGGGCTCACAGGAAGAGCATTCCCTCGCACAAGCCCAGAGCAGGCCTTAGAGGATGGCGGACTTGTGGGGTAGAAGTGGGGACGTGCCGTGTCGCGAGCAGAGGGACCACCAGGGAGAGGCAGGAAAGACAGAAATGTTTCAGGAAGATGCGGGTGACCCACTGGAGAGCAGCATCCGTTAGGCAACAGGGCCCCTGGGGCTGGGCTCGGAGTGCACGGGTGGGCCGTCAGTGCTGGCCAGGAGCCTGCCCCTCCTGTGCTGGTTGTGATGCGGCCCAAAGTCCCTCCAGACTCGTGCAGATTTTCTGTTGTACTCCATGATCTATCTGTGCTTATTTCCTGACTTTGAATTATTGACCTTTCAGTAAACCTGATCTCCAGGTGGTCTGTGTTCTCCGTTCCTCCACATACCCCCAGAGTACCACCAAGCTGTCGGGGTGCTCATCCCCAGTTGGAAGGGCCTGCTGCAGCCGTGGGAGCCCATTTCAGCTTAGGAGCAGAGGGCAGAGAGTAGACCGGCCTCAGAAGCAGAGGGTAGGAGTGACTGGCACAGGGGGACTGCTAGCCACCAGGTTTGACCCCGGGGACTCAGGCACAGCTGGAGATGAGCCAAGTCAGGCACCGTTAACAGAATGTTCTTACATGATTCAGTCTAGAAATTACTTCCCTCAATTGCTCTCCTCCATCAGAGTACAAAATTGGGAATAAATGTTGAAGAAACAAATATATTTCATTAACTAGTTTGCAGAAGGCCTCATAGACCGCATCAGCCAAGACTCCAGTTTCTTTTTTTTTTTTTTAATTTTTATTTATTTTTGAGAGAGAGCAAGCACAAGCGAGGGGAGGGGCAGAGGGTGAAGCCGACTCCCTGCTGAGCAGGGAGCCCGATGTGGGGCTCGATCCCAGGACCCTGGAATCATGACCTGAGCCGAAGGCAGATGCTTAACCGACTGAGCCACCCAGGTGCCCCAAAACCCCGGTTTTATAGATGGAGAAACTAGCCCGGAAGGTCAGACTGCAGAGGCAGCGCTCTCAGGTCCAGCTGCCTGTCTGCCTGCCCGTGTTTTGGAGCACACGTCCTCACCCTTTTGCAAACGCTGATACTCGGACTTCATTACTGGCCTCCTGGGGCACCCAGCGGCTCAGCCAGGGTGAGGCCTGCTGGTGGGCATGGGCACTGCCCAGCTGGGAGGGCGTGCAAGGCTGCAGGGCCATCCAGTGCACCTTCCTCGGGGGAAAGTCAGGGAGAGACTGAAGCTGAAACAGAATGAGCACGTGGGCCCGCTGAACCTGCAGCCTAGGCATGTGTGGCCTCCCCTTCCATTCCTCTAGCTCCTTTTCCCTCACAGGCACTGCTTTTTAAGGAGAAGTGGCCCACGGCCGGCGGGCAGGCCTTGAGCTGGCTTTCTGGCTCAGCACCGAGGAGAGCCTGCCCCTGACGGCCTCACCTCTGGGCACTTTCTACAGCATCACCATTGCGGAGGTGACAGTGTGGGATTGGCAGCTGCAGGACCCGGTTCTGGCTCTGACTCTGTCACTCTCGGATTTGATGTAGGCAAGCTTTTAATGTCTCGGGGCGTCCCTGGCCTGGTGGGGTAAGGATCACACCACTCCTGGGATGTGTCATGAGAATTTCACAGACACGAAATGTCACTCAGGCGGGACTACCTAAAACAGAAAGCAAACCGCATCGGTGGGTCGCACCTCATCAGACTTGAGGCTGACACCAATGTGGTATTGCTCCACACCCCGAGACAGATGGTGCTTTTGTTATTTTTCAGATAAGAAAACAGAGTTACAGTAACCAATCCAGGAGTAAGTGACAGAGCCAGGGCTGCATCTAGCTCTAAGTGACTTCAAGTCCAGGTGCCTGGAACAGTGCCTGGCACATGGTGGGCACCAAGTAAACGCTGGGGCTGCTGTCAGCCCTGTGAAGCTGCCTCTCTAGTTCAGCGCCACAGACAGGAAAATACAGCCCCAAAGATAGACCGTGACCAGCTATTCCAGGTTCCAAAGACCCTTAGAATGGATGTCAGTTGTTTGGGGAAGGATCTGGACAAGCAGGACCGTGTGAGCCCTGCTTCAAGGAGAAAATAGAAGGGGAGATGAGGTGCCAGCCTTCAGGTGACCCCTCCCAGGTAGTGTCTGGGGAACTGGGAGATGCCAGATTCCTTTCAAGTCCAGCGTTGTCCCTTACGAATGTGTGCATATTTTGCATACTTGCATTTTATACCCAGGGAAGGAAAGAGGGAACAGGGAACAGTCAAGTATCCACAAGGGAAAATGGTAAGGAAAGTGGGGTGTGGCCCAAGTAAGTCATTGGTTGGGCAAGAGGGAGCTGGAGAAGGCATTTAGCAGCTGGGCCAGGCAAGTTAGAGTGTAGGAGGCCTCAGGTCCAAGAGTGAGGATTTCCCGTGGGTGCTGATAGGACCTGCTAGGGCCCTGGCTGGGGAACAGCACGGAAGAGCTATGCTTCCTGATGTTTCATCTGCAAACATGGGTCAAGGGAGCGGCCGTGGGGCTGAGAGACCCCCCCCCCACTCGAGAGAGCATGAGGCTGGGGCCTAGACAGCCCAGGGAGGGCCGACCTGAGGGGCAGTTTCCCGGAGAGCCGGCATTTCCTAGAGACCAGTGGGAGGCACAGAGTGGGAAGCCACGTCGGACCGGGGCTGACTGGGTTCTCCCAGGGGGAGTGTGATGGCGGCTTTGGGCTGGCCGCCCAAACGTGCTCTGTGCACGTGCTGCTAGGCCCCATGCGGGGTGCTTGGGTACAAGGGAGAGGCATGGGACCTGCTCTCGAGCTCACAGTCCAGGGGGGTAGACAGAGGAGAAACTCCGGTATTGGTCGTGGGTGCGTTCCCTGGGGCACAGTGGCACAGAGCACTCCAGCAGGGCAGGCAGCGGGAAGAGGGGAGCTCTCCCACGCAGCCCCATGAGGAGCCAGTGAATACTGACCTAACCTGGATTCTGGGGGTCCCGGGGGTCGCCAGTCAGGGAGGTGCAGACAAGTATTCCCGGCAGAAGGAACAGCCTCTGTGCCCATGGGTGTGACGACAGGAATGGGTCCCAGGGCATGGAAGAGACGCGTGCCTGCTGGCAGGTTGAAGGACTGAGCTCTTGTAGGCCTTGGAGCTGGTTGGGCTGGGAGAGAGACCAGGAGTGGCGGGGATGGGTGGGAGGAAGCAAACATGATGGCAGGGAGGGAGGGGAAGCAGGAGGAACAGCAAGCCAGGTCACCGGGGAAACCGGGGGAGAGCAGGTGGCCTAGGCAGACCGGGCCCAGGCTTCTGCCTTTGGCCTCTCCCCTGTTCCATTCTGGCTCTGCGCCCACAGGGGACAAGAGGGGAGCCACGGGGCCGGGGGGCTTTTCTGGCAGATACCTGGTGTCACCAAGGCCTGTGAGCAGACCCCACAAGGGGTCTGGACGCTTGTGCACAGCCCCCAGAGCTGGCTGGAATCAGGTAGGCAGGAGGGTTCTGATAGGTTAGCTGGGAAGCCTCATTAAAGATTGAGGCACTGAAGTCCATTTGACGGCTGGCTGGCGTATCGGCTTCCCGCTGCATAAGCCGGGCGTCTGAGGAAGGGAGAGGTAAGTGGCCGGGACGCGCGAAGCGCCCTCCTGCACCGCGCCCGGGGCCTGCCCGTAATGGTCAGCAGAGAGTGGACCTGCCGCTGCTCCTGCTTCTGCCACTGTGACTGCACCGTGCTTTGCAGAGTGAGCTGTAGGTGGCGGGGCCCCTCCCTGCTCCTCACCGGGTGGGAAGGGGGCCTCCAGTCCTCATGGGGGGCTCCTCCCTGCTCCTCACAGGCCTCTCCTTCCTGTTCTTCGGAGGGCGGGGGAGGGAGACTCCCCTGTTCCTCACAGGGGCTCCTCCCAGCTCCTCATGGACCCCTCCTTCTGCTCCCGTCTGTTGGGGTGGTGGGCATGAGCTCTGGATCTTGGGACGAAGCACCCATGAGTGGCTGACCAGAGGGGAAGTGCTGTTTTGCCCTGAGGCCTTGCAGAAGTGTGGACAGAAGCAGCAGGGTGCCAACTGGGCTCGGGAGCTGTGGGCTCCTGTCCCAGCAACGCCGGTCACTCGAGACCCGTGTGGCCTTGAGCGGTTGCTCACCCTGTCCGAGCCTCAGCCTCCTCACCTGTAAGGAGGTCTGATAGGCCCAGCCCTGGGTACTTGAGCAGATTAATGACCAGAATCATGCAAAGGCACTTTGTCACGCACACCATGAAGGTGTGACAGATTTTTATTGTACTTTATTCTGTTCGAGATTCTTTTCAAGGTTTGTTGTAGGTTCTAAAGTGAGCTTATTAGGAAAGGGATAACAACTATTTCAGTAGGAAAATAAGTGGCCTGAGACACAGCCTGAGGGGGTGAGGCAGGCTGGCTGGCAGTGTCGTGGCCTGGAAGCCAGGACCCTAGGTCCCAGCCCAGCTTCTCCTGCAAGCAAGTCCTCCTTTTCCCCTGAGCCTTCTGTGCCAGGACAGGGACAGGGAGGTGGAGCTGCTGCTTCCACAGGCCTCCGGCTGCCATCGGCATCATGCAAAAGGCCTGCTCTCTCTAGCCTCCAGGAGGGTGCATCGCTGCCAGGACGGGTAGGTGCTTCTCCCTGTGTGGCTGAGGCCTTAGCTCCCTCTCTGAATCAGTCCCGCATCTGCACTGGCAGACCTTCTAGGACTACAGGTTGTTTAGACACTGGCCCCTTTGATACAGCTTTAGCCGTTGGTCACCACGGGGTGATGGTTGAACCCTAACTGGCAGGCTCAGGAACGAGGGTCTGTTACAAAAGTCTAGTGGGTGAAACCTCAGCTGCTTCCAGTGATCTGAGCAAAAGAAAACAAGCTGCCTCACATAAGAGCCCACGGTGAGCCTCCGTTCCTTAGTAAGGCCTGGGCAGGAAAGGACTGGAAGAGTCACCCAGGGTAACTTCAGGCAAGCAACTGAACTGTCATTAAAGCAGGAGGTGGCCGTCAGGATTGTCTACTGCCGAGCCACCCTAGCTTTGTGAGCGCGTCAGTGGGGAAGACAGCTGCTTGTCCAACCAGAGCCCTGGGCTGGGAGACAATTGTCCTGGGCGCTGGTCCCGGCTCTGCCACCAATTCCTGTGTGGCCTTGGAGAGGCGACTCTGAAGACTCGGGCCCAGATCACAGACTCCATTCCCACCCAGACACCAGCGTACTCAGCAGTAGAGGCCTTGAAATGAGAGGGGAAGGAGCTAAGGCATTGGTCTAGGAAGGCTGCCTCCCTCTCAAAGGGCCGCTCTGAGTCAATGCAAAATGTAGGGACCCTCTGGAGAGAGGGGAAGGAGCCAGCCAGAGAAATGGCAGAGGGGAGGAGGGGGCCTCAGAGGGGCTTGGGACTCTGCCTAGCCCAGATTAGGTAGCTGTCGTTTGCTGGCCAGAAATGCCATCAAGCATCACTGAGCAGGTGCTGGATCCTTTGTCCCTGGCACTCCTGGGATCTCAGGTTCCATCTTTTCGGGAGGCCCAGGGGATGCCTTTCCTATAGAGACTAACTCGAAACCTAGCCTGTCCCTCCCACCCCAGAGGAGCTGGGGGGCTGGCGGCCCAGTGCCTCATGAATGTTAATGGACAGGCAGGGGGACACCCTCTCTCAGGAGGAGGTGTCCGCAATGCCTCAGCTTATCTGTGCACCTCCGGCTGTGTAATTTAAAGTGGGGTTTCTGGGCCAGGAGCTGTAAGGGCCTCCACATGCCCTGCACCCCCAGACTTATGGGGATAGAGTCAGAGTCCCCGCTTGTTCCCTCCTTGGGGACTCCCAGCCATGTGTTTCTTTATCATAAGGTGATACATCAAAAAGAGAAATAATCCCATAATCTGCAGATAACCACTGTCCCCATCTTGGTATATTTCCTTCTTTGTCCTTTTCAGTTGTAGAGATTTAGAACTGATGGTTCTTGGTTCCATCCTTCTCACTTTATGGTAAACTGAGGCCCAGAGAGGGGAGGGACTCCCCAAGGCACCTAACTACTTAGAGCAGAACTCCAACAGGACGTTGGGTCTCCTGGCCCCAGATTCACTCTGAAGGGGATTTGTATAAACTGGAGCAATACAGAAGAGGCCAGCCAGGAACAGGGGAAGGACTGGAGAGTGGGACTGAGGGGTAGTGGGAGGCCTGGGCTGTCTTCTCTGGGGTGGGGCCCGAAGGGGCATGAGCACTGTCCACTGTCCAGAGGCCTCTAGGCCAACACTTGAAAGACCGCCTGTCTGGTCCCGAAGGGGGCCTTTGGGAGCAGTGCTAGCAAGATTCCAGCCCATGAGGAGGAGTCCTAGCAGTGAGAACCCTACACAGGGCCTGGGCACAGAACATAATAACTACTCGGTAAACTTGGGCTCTCTCTTCCCTTATCCTGTCTGTGGTCATTCCCGAGCACCGCCTCTGTTGGAGACCTGCTGTCATATCGTAAGGCTTATGAGGCACCGTGGCCGGCTTGGCCACTGAACGTTTTCCAGCCGTGAGCCAAGAACTTTAAGAATGTGTCGCCTGCTGTAGTCTCAGTGTTTGGTTGGAGATCTTCACACAGTCTGCCTGGGGCCTAATCAGTCACTTATCCAACAAATATTGACTGAGTGTTGACCGTATGCCAAGAACTACAATATTGTGCTGGGAAGACAGAGAACGAAAGTTCTGTCCCTGGAGAGTAAAAGTCAGACCGCTCTGTTTGCCTGGGTCCGTTCCGTGGTCTTTTCTGGTCCGTGCAAGCCGACACGCGGCGTCCTAGTGGACTCAGCGCCTGCAGAGTCCCCGCAGGGAGGCGCCCTTACAACCGAGCAGACCTGGGCCGAGCCTGTTAGCCTGCGCGCTTCTCGGCTCCGCAGCGAGGCTGGGGGTCCTGGGGCATCGCACACATCTGGTTCGTTCTCCTGGAGCTGGTCACGCCACCAGGTTTTCCTCCCACCCCTTTCTGTTAAACCAGGGTGGCTTTCCCAAAGATGATTGTACCTCACGTTGGAATCCTCTGTCAAATCTTTACATCCAGGACAGATGCTGTAGAAGCCTTTAGAAAGTACCAGTGCCACGTATGCTCTCGTCCCACCAAGGAACAGCCCTGTGTAGGGTGTGGTGATCATCAGTACACCAAGGTCCCAGGAAGAGGTGCTGCCCCTCAGAGATGACCTCAGACCCCCTGGCCCCACTTTCTCCTTTGGTCTGGCTGACACCACTGCCCCAAGGGCGGTCACACTGACTCTCCCTTCGGTCCCTCGGCCTCTGTGGGCTGAGGGCCAGCCCCATCCCCTCTAGCCAGGCTCCCGCGTCACCCCTCCCAGGCAGGCTCGTGGCTGGAGTCTGGCCCAGCCTCCGCCCCATCTAGCTTTTTCTCCTCTTCTTCTCCCACTTCATGACCCCTAAGGATGAACAGTCCTCCTGTGGGTCACCACCGTGTTCTGTAGGAGCAGGTGTTTGGTGGAAGCCATCTGGAAAGTGGGCCTCAGAGAAGGCAGGAAGTCAGCCCCTCCCCCAGGAAGCATCACTGTCCAGGGGGACTTGGAGCAAACGGGCCTAGGTGCGAGTGTCAGTGTGGGCCTCGCCCTGTGTCCCCTGCCCCTCACTCTGTTCGGACGGGAATCAGCCAGGCCACAGGCCACCCTCTCCCAGGCCATGGGCTGGACCCACACACCAGTCATGCACAGGCACCCTGCTTCTCCCCACCTTTGTTTGCTGTTCCATCTCACATTTCCCTTTCTCTCGTTCACACTTCTGTGGTGCCGATAGGTTCTCTATTTGATTTTGGCAAAACTTCTCGGAGGCAAGTGAGAGAGGATGAGAGTTTTCCTAGTTGGAGCCCCAGACCAGCTCCCTACTCAGCAAGCTGCGACACTGAGGTCAGCATCAGGAGCCCTTTGGCCTCAACACGTCCACTCACCTCCCAGAGACACACCACCCCTTGTGTGGGGCTGTCGTTGGACCAGGGCAGGCAGGTGGTGGAGGCCAGCGGAGAAGGCAGCGCTCTGTAGTTGGGGAGAGAGGCGCCTTCCTAAAAGCACTAGCGGCCTGATTGGGGTCAAGGGCCGTTCGAGTGTGCAAGAACACAGGCAGGTCAGTGATTAGCAAGAGATGTTGGACTCTGTGGAGAGGCCAACCAAAGAATTGGCCTTTTTTTTTTTTTAAGTAGGCTCCACGCCCGGCACGGAGCCCGACACGGGGCTCAAACTTCCGATCCTGAGATCAAGACCTGAGCTGAGATTAAGAGACGCCTAACCGACTGAACCCAGGCACCCCAAGAATTTGCTTTGAATACTAATAAAAACAAATAGTTTTCCGGCCTTTACAGTTTACAGAATACTTTTCCATGCAGTTCATTTATCCCTCACAGCAGCTCGGTGAGGCGTCACTGTTGGCTTTAGGGGTCCTCTTTATGTTCATTTTATAGACAGGGAGGCCCAGCTAACGGGTGTGGGGCAGAGCTCAGGCCAGGCCTTCTCCCTCCCGACTCTGCCCCCCACCCCCGCCTGCCTGCCCAGATCGGTACCTTGGGAGGAGAAGGCAGTTGAATGTGCTCTCCCCAAACGAACGTCTGTCATACGTGTACAATGAGGGGTGTCAGCACACAGCTGCGTGCAGAGCAGGTCAGATGCCATGCCCTGTGACAAAGGCTGGGTCGCGCTGTCTCTCAGGCGTCCGGTCAGCAGCTCAGTCCTGGTTATGGCAGGGAATACTTAGCCCGGGGACTGTCCCTTGGTTGGCCTCCTCTCTGAACAAGCCTGAACTTGGGGATTGCTTGTGTTCCTGGGGCTTATCTCTTCAGTGATTTTTCTTTTTATCTGAGCAAATTCAGCCCCATCCCTTCACCTGTGCTTCCCCCACCTGGGCTGGTGGTCACGAGTTCCCTCTAACCGTCCCGACTCAGCTCAGCAGAATAGACCAGGTGTCCGGTGTGAGCCGGGCACTGTGCATGGGGTGATGAGTAGGAGATGTGCTCTCTGCCCTCAAGAAGCGCAAGAGCTCCTAGGGAAGAGAAGACTGCTTTCAAACCTTCAAACCTCTATAGTATTAGAGAGTTGGGTTGTGAGAGAGGCCCTTGCGTGTGGAGCAGGGAGGAGTGTGAGGATGTGGGAAGACTTCCTGGAAGAGCAGACGATGGAGTCGAGCCTTGCAGACGGTACCCCAGGTGGATTGAGTGCCCCACACGAGGACAGAGAGGTGGGGAGCATAGCGTGTGGCGGCCAGACTCAGGGAGCAGATGCGAAAGGTCTGCTGCAGAGCTGGGGCCGGGATCTCTTCCACGGAGGGGGCACCCAACCCCCTGAGGGTCAAGCTTGGGTTTTCCACAGATCATGGAGCTGTGATGTCCGTGTGGAAGAGGGGCGGGAAGCAAGGAGAGAGAGAGTGGAGGCACAGGGTCCCCCGTTGGTGGCCTGACGCATCATCCAGGAGAGAGATGGAGAGGCGGGTGGGCTCTGATCTCAGACAACGCCAGATAAGACCTGATAACCAGTTCGAAGTGGGGGGTGCAGGAGGAGGAGCCGGGTCCCCACCTGCTCCCTCCCCTGGATCCTGAAGGCCAGGTGCGGCTGACTCAGGTGACTCCATGGTGGGGGCCCTGCATGGCCTCCACCTTGGCTTCCAGTTGCACCACACAGGGACTCATCAGAAACAACCCAACGCTGGGACAGTGTTCCCACCCTGGGATTTCCCACTGAAGAAGCTCCTGCAAGGGGGCTGTGCCAGGGCCTTCCCAAGGAACCCTAGACAGCTCAGAAGGGGAGATCCTCCTCCCTGCCCCTCATCCCTGCCACTGGGGCCACTGGGGGGAATCGGCCAGGAGTAAGGAGACAGTGGGAGCCTCACGTCTGCTGCAGAGACCCCGTGTGACGCTGCCAGGCCCCTTCCCCGGGCCCCAGCTCCTACCTCTGAGACAGAGGGACCGTGTTTCCTAATGGCAAGGATCCTTGTAGCTCAAAACAGATTCACATTTTCTTAGTTTGAGAAGAACGGAAAGCCTTACGCAGCCAGGCGTTGTCTCTTCCTGCTCTGTAGGGTCTAAAATTCCAACCATCGGGTTTTGAAGTGTGTCTGCAGTACAGGGGGCTGGACCCCCTGGGAGCAGCCAGGCTCCCACTCTCTGGAGGAGCAGGCTGGCGGAAGGTATTGGGAGGAAGTCCAGCCCAACAGGCAGAATGAGGGACGGCAGCACAGGGCCACCACAGACCACGGTGTAGGCCGTTGGTTGCCATCGGGGGTCCTAACGAAGGGATGGGAAACGGTCCCAGTGCCCGAAGCCAGACCAGGCGGGCAGACACAGAGACGTCTGAGCCACTAGCAGAGCCCAAGCATCACGCGACCTTAGTGCTAGGGTGCCTGGCTCGGGTAGGGGTGGGCTCCAGTCCTTAGACCAGGTGCTGGACAGGGTCTCCAGGACGGGCTCAGCCCTGGAAGAAGGGCAACTCCAGATTCAGGCACGGGCTCGGCAGCCGAGGCCCTAGAGTGAGGCAGAGCAGCTCAGTTTTCCAGAAGTCCAGCCAGTGGCAAAGCAGCTCAGGCCTGAATCCCAGAATGGGGCGCGGAGGGGAAGCTGAGCTGTCTTGAATCCCTCCTGCCTCAGCCGGGACAAGCGGGTGGAGGCACAGAGCCTCTGGGTGGGGGTCAGAGGACACCTGTCCAACCTGCGGACACTGTGTCAGGGCTG
Organism: Callorhinus ursinus; assembly: GCF_003265705.2. Lineage (NCBI taxonomy): Eukaryota > Metazoa > Chordata > Mammalia > Carnivora > Otariidae > Callorhinus > Callorhinus ursinus. Next base: position 68,688,749 of record NW_027397070.1, read on the forward strand.
CAGCCCCCTGTCCTGTGGCTCTTCTGGTGGCGTGCCAGCCTGCCACCTTCATTCTTCACCCGGTCCGACCCCATGGTGTGACTGAATGGGAGACAGTGGCCTTTTGTAGGTCTTGTGAGTCTGGCTCTACCACTCACAGCTGTGTGACCCAGAGCAAGTCATTTCCCCTTTGCAGCCCGCCTCACCCAAGACAGGTCCTCTCGGTGGCTGACAGTGTTGTGAGAACGAAAATGAAGTTGAACTAAGTTAGGAGAGTGCCTGGGCTCTGCCGGGGAGCGGGGTTCCCCTGCCCCTGCTTCCTGAGAACAAGGAAGAAGGTACGCTAGGACCAGGGCCTTGCCGAGTAGGAGACAAAAGAGATCCTTGTCAAGGATCTGGTTTTTAATTTGTTTTAAATTTTCTCATGTCTATACTGAACACATACTACATGTTACTTGTAGTCAGAAAGTCCAATTTCTATAAAAAGCAAAGTGATATAGGTTAAATTACTTCATTAGCGATGGGGAAAGCAAGCTAACATTGATCTCGTGCCTGTCATGTGCCAGGCTGCCAGGCCAGGTATTTACAAAAGGCATGTCTGCGAAAGCGTGCAGGCACCTTCTGTGCTGCCCATCATCTGAGCGCGGCAGAAGGCAGCAAGCAAGGGCAGGGTCGGGCTGGTCTACCCAGGGCAGCATCTTTCCTTGAGTGCTGGAAGGCCCTCTCCTCCCACCGAGCAGCAGGCCCACTGCCCACCATCTGGATCCTCCTGCTTCCCCAGCTGAAACATTCACACGGGGACCAGCAAGGCGGCAAGGCGTGGCTCCCTGAAAACTTGACTAGAGCCGATACCAGGGCCCGGGACAGCAAGGTCTGGAAGCCATGGCTGTGGAAGCTCACTTTGGGCATGAAAAGATTCAACCCATGTTGTGTCCCACCTAGTGGTGGGGACAGGACCTTTGAGGACGGGGAGGTTTGAGACCTCCGTGGCAGAAAGCCCGTGGTCACGGGAGGTAGTGGCTTCCGTTGCTGAGATCAGGCAGGAGGACCAGGCTGGGAGGCACACAGGAGACTCCTGTGCTGGGCCGGAGGCTGCCCTAGAATCAGATGGTCTGTTTCAGCTTCGGGATTCTGTTGCTCTCTGTCCCGCTGTGTCCCTGATCCAGGGGACGACCTGCTAATCCCTCAGCGGCTCGAAGCACGTGTGGGAAAAGCCTTCTACACATCATAGATTTTGTTGTGGGCTGAGCGTGGCTGCCCTTTGTCCCGGGGAGGAGACAGGCCCCTTCCGCGTGTAGTCCAGGAGAACTGAGACCAGCCTGCCTGGAGTCTCTGCCCTGTCCCTATGACTCTGTGCTGTTCCCCAGTGACACCCGAGCTGGCAAAGAGAAGGAACAATCAGCTCGTTCTCAGTTTGGGGCAGAAGCCTGCCTGTTCTTGTGAATGTGGCTCGGCACCAGCCTCCATCTGAACATAGGGCGCTCGTAGTAGACCCGGGCTGCTCTGGGCCCTTGCCCCCAAGGCCAATGTGTGGCCCGGTCAGTGACAGCCTCTGCCATCTGTGCCTTGCTGTGTCCTGCCCACCCCCAGCTGTGGGCTCCTGGATGCGGGCAGGAGGGCCCTGCATTGTGGTGAGGAGACCAGGCTGTGTCTCCAACTAGACCAGGTGTGAGTCCCTGGCTCGGACACTTAACCCACCGTGACAGTCATTCCTTTGCTCACAGGGCAGGACAAAATGGATCTGCTGGGGGGGCGCCTGGGTGGCTCAGTCGTTAAGCGTCTGCCTTCAGCTCAGGTCATGAACCCAGGGTCCTGAGATCGAGCCCTGCATCGGGCTCCCTGTCCCACGGGAAGCCTGCTTCTCCCTCTCCCACCCCACCCCCCTGCTTGTGTTCCCTCTCTCACTGTGTCTCTCTCTGTCAAATAAATAAATAAAATCTTTAAAAAAAAAAAAAATGGATCTGCTGGGTTTGGTGATGCTGAGTGCACCAGTGATTTTAGGTGGAACGGCTTTGTGGGGCAGTCCGAGAGGGAAGGTGAGGGGGCTTAGTAGCTGAAGGACTGTCTCTGAGCCGTGTGAGCAGCACAGGGTGGTTCGTGGGCTCTGGGAGAAGAGCCCTGAGACACAGAGAGAGACGTGATTGAGGGGACAGTCTGGGGACGGCGTTGTACCTGTTGAGAGGTCAGGGACGGCTCCTGTGGGCCAGGCGGGCAGAGACAGGGAGAGTTCCAGGTTGGTTTGCCAGGGCCTTTCTTCTCCGCTAACCTCTGCGCTTCTGTGCTTCTCTGCCCCACAGGCCCCTCCACCCAGCGTCAGGTGCAGAATGGCCCCTCTCCTGAAGAGATGGACATCCAGAGAAGGTAATCCCCCACCCAGCAGGGCCAGTGGCACCCTTCGACTCCCAGAGACAGGCACTGAAGGGGGGACAGGCCTGACCGGAAGGAAGAGGGAGCAAGGTGGTTGCAGCTTTGTCAGAGTGAAGAAGGGGATGTGTGGTCTCATGGGGATTTGCAGTCTGCAGCATCCTGAACTCAGGATGAACTCAGCCCTCCCACATGTGTCAGGAGGTAGCTGTCACGACGTGGAGGGGTTTAGTAACGTGACCAAGGCCGCGCTGCTGGAGATGGGCAGACAGATGCCCAGGGCTGTCTGCCTGACGCCTGTGACCTGAGCACCGTCCTGTGCTGCCCGCCACTCCCTCAGTGGATGCCTCGGGTGGGTGCCACGGCCTCTCAGGAGGATCTAAACCCCGGGCCCCTCACCCCCCGGCGGAGACTAAGGTGGACAAAGGCCGTGAAAGTTCTTCGGGGGCTGCGGCAGCTCTTCGACAGTTTGGCCAGGGCTGTGTAGTTGTCCTTGTTTGCCAGCCTGAGAGGAGGCAGCTCCCATGGGATGTGGGCCATAGGACGACACCCACCCTCGCTCCAGGGAGCTTCTAAAGTGCTCAGACTGGGAGGAAGGACCAGTGTCATTGTCCTGAAGTTACAGAAGAGTCATGGTGGCCAAGGAGGGAGCAGCCGCCCCAGGTCACATCGCCAGGGAAGACAGGGCCAGGGCGTGCAGCCAGCCTGCCATCGCCTTGGCAGGGGCTCTGTATCTCTGAGAGGCTCTGAATCGGGCTCTGTGGAAGCTGTATCCAGGACATGGGCCTGGTGCAGGCCCTCCCCATCCAGGTTCTCGGAAGAGGGGCCAAGCTGGGGGCCTGCAGCTAGGCTCACGTGGAATCCTGGGCTGGGATTTGGGGAGGCCCTGTCCCCACCCCTCCGCTAGCTGGGAGGATCTCCGGGGCCCTCCTTCCTCTAGCCTCTCCCCCACTCTGAGGAGTAAAGGCTGAGGCTCGGTAACCTCTGGGCGCCTTCTTCCCCGATTAGGGGTACTCTGTAACCATGGGCAGGTTCCTGCTCTAGGCCTCAGTTTCCCATTGGAACGTAACAGTGGTATTCCTCGCTCCGCTCACCTCAAAGAAAGGAGGTAAAGATGGGAATGTGCTTCTAGATGGCCTACGGGCAAGAGAGACTCCTTTTATCAATTCCCACAGGTCTCTTGATTCCGTGGGCCTGTCTTCTGGCCTCTCAGAAATACAGCACATTGCTGTTTATTGAAGGGCTTTTACAGCTTTTGGCTTGTTTTATTCCTCACACTAACCTTCCGGGGCTCCTGTTACTGGTACCGTTGCTCACACGAGCCAGGAGAGCAGAAAGGACTTGCCCAAAGTAATGAGAAGTTAGAGGCACAACCAGGACCAGCAGCCTGTCTGGCACCAGCTCAGCACTCTGCCGGGTCCTGGGGCTGCCTCCACCCCGAGAAGGGCATGGGTGAGCCCCACCAGACTCAGGAATGAACGTACAGAGCAGATGGGCCCTAAGCAGATCTCTCAGAACTGGTTAAACACCACCCTGTATTACCCTGACCCACCACCCAAGTCCGGCATTCCTTCCCGAGACCTCCTGCAGTCCCCTGCCTGTGGGCCGGAGCGCCCCCTGGAGACCAGGCTGTGAACTTCAGGAGTCACCACAGGCCACAGGGCGGGGACCCCGCTCCTGTGTGTCTCTGCTGGTCACCTCACACAGAGGGAGGCCCAGGGGAGAGAGGACTTATGTGGGGCCGAACACCAGGTGGTGATTCCAAGCACAGGAACCTTGTATTCTCTCACAAACAGAGTCTTAAGTCCACACCTGATTTTTAAGGATTTCCAAGCACTTTCATTTTGCTGAGGGCATCTAAGCATATGGATCCTGCTGGGAAAGTTGAAGTTATGGGTGATGTTTCAGCAGTTTGGATAGAGAAGCTGATGGAAGCACTGCTGGGAGCTTTTCCAACACTTTTCGTGCCAGAAAGGTCTTTTCCATTATTTTGTAGGGATCGCACATAGTCCTTCTGAGAGCCCCCTGAACACGTGTTGTGCTTCCTCTGCAGAGAAAAAGCTGAGGCCCAGGGGAGGGGCATGACTTGTCCATGCTTACAAAGCCACAATCCCAGAACAGGAGCCAGAAAGCTCACTACCTCTCAGTGGTCTTTGCAGTAAACTCTGGGTCCCCTCTGGAGGAGGTGCTGTATCACTGACCTTTCTTGAAGATGAAGGCAGCTGTATTTTTTCCTTCCTCCATGTATTTTTTGCTTCACAAAGCACTTACTGAGCAGCTGCTACATGCCAGGCGTGGTGCCCGCACCGGAGAAGCGCCGGCTCACTGTAAACTGAGAGCGCGGTGCAGACACGTGGCCGGCAACTTCCCATTCCACCGGCCGCCCTTCCTGCCTTACCTGCCAGGCAGAGACCGCTGCTTGCCTCCAGCGCGCTCTCCTCCTGAGCCCAGAGCAGGTATCCGAACATCCTGTGACCCTGGGCTTCATCGGCACAGCTAATTAGAGTTGGCTTGCAACAGTTTTTGAAGACTGGTCCCTCTCCAGGGTCTGCATGACTCCTTGAGCCCCCCTCTGCCCCAGCATCTCAGTCCCAGATTCCGTGGACATATTCGTGCATCGGTGTCCTCACTCCGCCAGCCCTCAAGAGCACCGAGGTCACTCTGCCTTAAGGAGAGGGGACATTTGTGCCCACTGAGGCACACATAGCATTGCTCTCTAATGGAGGCCTGGCCTGTGGCTGGATCTGGGGTAAAAAGAGTAAGGACATGCAGCCTTAGTGTCCACTTCTCCTGGCAACCAGCAATGCCTAAATTGTTCCAGGAAATGTAGTCATGTGTAATAAGAATGGGTGACCCTGAGGTCAGGGCTGCTGAGGCCAGAGGCTCCCAAAAGTCAGATGAGCCCATCCAGCCTGGGGAGAAGCTTGGTCTCTCAGCCAGATGGTCGCCCCAGCCTTCATGAGGGGCTTCCCTGTTGAGGTGTGCCCGAGACAGTTCAGGGGGTGCTGCCAGCGCTGTCCTGTTCAGGGACCTGGAGCCAGTCACATGCCCCGCCTCCCGTGAGTGAGCACAGCGAGCCCGGCGGGCAGGGCCGGAGTGGACGGGCCAAGCTCACCGCCGAGGCCCCCGGCCCGGGGCGTGCAGCGGCGGTCAGGGAGTGCCAGCGAAACCCGACTCTGCAGCCCGGGCTCCCGGACACAGAGCCCCATTGTTCTCGGTGCCGAGACGTCAGGCCTGCTCTGCTGTTGTTTTTCAGACAAGTGATGGAGCCTCAGCAGCACCAGCAACAGCGGCAGGAGTCTCTAGAGAGAAGGACCTCGGCCACAGGTGAGAGCCCCTCCGGGGCCTGCTCCTCTCGCTGCACCCGGCCCCTTCACTGGGCACCCCCGCGCCCTCCGGGAAGAGCTGCCGGCTGTGTAGGTCTCAGTGTGTGACAGTCACATCCGATGAAAGCAGGGGGACAGGGGCACAGCTGGGGGGAGAGGATGAGCTCGGCTCGGCCCGGCCCTTGCCTTCCGGCCTCTGGTGCCCCCTCACTGGCTGCCTGAGCAGATGCTCCGTGGGCATGGGCCGTGGCTCTGGCACTGTGCTAAGGGCTAGGGACACAGAGCGGTGAGCCAGGCGGATGCCGCCCCGGCCCGGGGAGCTCAGTGTCCAGTTGGGGGCACAAACAAGTGGAGGACACGGAACATCAGGGTGCACACATGGTGACCAAGTCAGTGCCAGCTGCGAGGCCACACAGAGGCGGGCCCCGCCGGCCCCGGGGCTCAGAGCCCCTCCGGCCGAGGTGCAGGGTCGTCCTAACCGTTGACTGGACCTGAGCTCAGGGAGGCCAGAGAAGGTTCCCTGAAGAGTGGCAGTGCTGATTAGTAAGCACAGGACTTCCCAGCCCCGTGAGTGCCTTCAGATCCTGCGTTTTACGTGCTTCTCTCAAACACCCTGTGCAGTAAGCCAGGGAATGTTACCCCGGTTCACTGATGGGAAGACCGAGCACCACCCCCTGCCCGGAGGCAAGAGCCCCCACTCAGGCAGAGGCTGGCTGGTAGCAGCCCCTCTCAGCTAGACTTCTGCACCGAGACCCCTGTGGGCCCCCTGCCCCGCTCTGGCCCACTGTCCACATTCTTAATGCACAGCCATCCCTGGCCCCCGTCACCCCTTCCTGCCACCCCCGTCCAGGCCGGCCTCCTAGCAGCTCCTCCCACGTTCTCCAGCACCTCTCCGGCACGTCCCATCTTCTTCCGGCCCCGACCCCACCCCTCCTTCACCAAACTCAACTCCTGCTCTTCTGTCACCATCCCAGCACGGTGGCCACCTCCCTGAGGAAGTCCCCGAACTTCTGGCCCTGCAGTTGGAGCCCTTCTTCTGTAGGCCACCGTGTGCCCACTCCCGATGGCACACGCCATCCCGCCACCGTTACAGAGGTGCATCCGTCTGTGTGACTGGCTCACTGCTTGCCTACGAGGCCGTGAGCAGAGAGCCTGTGGCCGCGTTCCCCAGCACCTGACGCCGCGCTGGCCACACGGGGGAGCTTGCTGGGCGCTGGATGGAGGGCTGTGTGGATGGTGGACCGAGGGCTGCCAACACTTGGCATTGTTCCCCAACATATGCCACACTCAGCCCCGCAACCAGTTACCTGCCACAGCACTAGCTGCATCTCGGGGACCGACGGGCCGGTGCCTGGGGTGGTGCTGGGCACAGGGAAGGAAAAAGAGATACAGTTTGTGCCACCAAAGCACTTCATCTCCCATGGGAAGACCACAATTAGAGCGAGAGAAAGTTAGCTGAGCTCAAGGGATGTTAAGTATGTGACGCTCTGGGTCCAGCCAAGCCCACCCCAGAATGCTGGGGAGACCAGGGTCGGGAGTGACAGACCAGGGCTGGGTGCATCCCACAGGGGCTTTCTGGAGGAAGCACCTTGAGCTTGTCCCTCAGAGGAGCAGGCTGCCTTCTGTCCCTCCTTCCAGGGAAGTAGCAGCTGGGGACCAGGGACCGACTAAGCCCCACCCTTGCCTTTCAGGACCCATCCTCCCACCGGGGCACCCCTCATCTGCAGCCAGCGCCCCCCTCTCGTGTAGCGGACCCCCACCCCCGCCCCCACCCCCTGTCCCACCTCCACCCACGGGGGCCACCCCACCTCCCCCACCCCCACTGCCAGCCGGAGGAACACAGGGTGCCAGCCATGACGAGAGCTCCGTGTCTGGACTGGCTGCTGCCTTGGCTGGGGCCAAGCTGAGGAGAGTCCAGCGGGTAAGCGTCCATGGGTGTGGGCGGGCCGGGCTGGGGGCCGCCTTCTCACCGCCCAGGGGACAGTGCCCTCCCTCGTCTGCAAGACACAGGAGAGTCCCCCGGGCAGACGCCACCTCTGCCGCCTGGGGCTGTGGCAGCCAGAAGTGCTGTGGGGTGCTGCTGGCCCTCCCGCTGACCGTCACGGGCAGGGCGAGAAGCACCCCCTTGCAGATGAGGAGACTGAGGCGTGGGCGTGGGAGCAGTTGGCCCACCAGGTGGCGGTCAGCTGCGGGGTTCGGACTCAGGCCCAGGTCCCCTGGGTCTAGGTCCCTCCCGCCTCCCACACGGACCCTAGAGGTCCCCCTGCCTGTCCCAGCACATCTGCGGCAGCCTGGAAGGGGGGACGGCCATGGGGCAGCTGAGTGTGGCTGTGGTTCTGACAGCAGCTCCCAGACAGAATCTGGCTTCCTTCCCCAGAGCCGCCTCCTCCCTGGCACGTCACACCCACCTTAGCAAGGGCATGGACGTGAGCCAGCAGAGCTAGGCAGTGTCTGCTAACCGACCAGCCGGTCCCGGTCCCTTGCTGGACTCTGGTTTGGTCGCCGGGGGGCTGGGGGGCAGGGTGGGACTCGAGAGCCTCGGGCCTCTTGCAGCGCCACCATCATAAGAATCCTGTCCGGGCTTGCACGCACCCCCTCCCCCTCCAGCGACGTCCTGCCACAGACACCAGACTGAAACGCCACGTCCTTACCCCTTAGCCAGAAGATGCATCCGGAGGCTCTAGCCCCAGCGGGACCTCCAAGTCTGATGCCAACCGGGCGAGCAGTGGGAGTGGAGGAGGAGGCCTTATGGAAGAAATGAACAAGCTGCTGGCCAAGAGGTGAGTGTTCGGGCCCCCCCCCAGACTCAGCCACTTGTCAGGGATCTCCTGCCCCTCAGCATCAATGTGCAGCCCATGCCCAGCCCCAGGCATGTCCCCTGGGCTCAGCCAAGCAGGGGACTGTCGATCAAGTTCACCTGCTCGAGGGCTCAGCCTGAGGCATCAAGCCCAGAGGAGTCCTCTCAGCTCCGAGCCCCTCCTCATCTGGTTGATTGACGCAGCCTCCTTGTACCAGCCTCACTCCGAGCAGAGGGACATTTGGAGATCATCTCGGAGATGGGTACCGGGGGAAAGAGGCTCATTCCCCACACTTAAGATCCCAAACATAGATGAGATGTCTCGGTGCTGGCGCCTCCCAGAGTCTCCCACGGCGAATGCGTGCTGTGGGGCCGGTCCTGCGGGGGCCCTCGTGGAGGGCACAGGGAAAGGCCTTCTGAAGGGGCAGGAGCCCGGAAGACACCACCCTGGGAGACGGAGCAGGAGTTCCACCCATGTCCCAGCTGGGCGCTGGGACCCAGGGCCTGGTCATCCCCTTCTCCACCACACCAGCAGCTGTGGCTCCCACTCGCCCAAGGCCATCAGCCTGTCACTGTGCCTCACGGTCGCGCCCCAGCTGACACTGCAGCAGGCAGAGGGGCCGGGCAGTTCCTTCTCAGAAGGGCCGCGGAGCTTGGATGTTCCTCGTAAATGTGGCGTGGCAGCAGGAACATGCTGGCATACGTTGTCGACGCCGTGGCTCCCTAGGGCCTGTCAGAATGCTCCTTGTCCGCAGAGGCCGCACCCAGCCTCACTCCCACAGTGACAGCCACCCCCCACCTCCTCTCAGTCTCCTTCCAAATGGGCTCGCCCCGCTGAGAGCTGGACTGGGAGTGTCCCCTCACTAAGTGCACCCAGCTCCGTGAGGATGAAGTGGGAAACCCAGGCCCCCAGAGGGCAGGTAGTTGGTCTGGTGCTTTGCAGCAGGGGCAGAGCCAGTGTTTCCTGCGCAGGACCTCCGCACACACAGCCAGCGACAGCAGAGGGAGCCTGCGGGGAGTGGCAGAGGAGCCGTGAGGCTGACCCACGGCACACATAGGTAGCCAAGAGCAGGGGCAGACTGTGAGCAGTTGTCACACACAGAATGGAGGCTCGCAGGGTAATCTGGCTACACGCCAGTGCAAGCCACTCCCTGGGGAAAGCCAAGGAGGGCTTCCCAGAGGAGGTTCCACATGAGCACAGCCCGGAAGGAGGAGAACACTTGTCCAGGCTGAGGCGAGTGGGCAGTGCTACAACACGGGGAAGGCTGAGAAAGCCACTGGGCCTACAGCCCAGGGCGTGGAGGAGAGTGACCGAAGGTCAGGCTGCAAGAGGTAGCCTTGTCTGCCTGCACTTTGGACTCTATCTCACAGAGGTGAGCGGGACCTTGTGTAAAAATAGATGTTTTTCAGAAAGAAAATATTCACGCTTTGCTCAAGTCCAAAATCAGTGCATCAGCAATAACAACTAGGCCTAGATGGTTCAGACCAAACGCAGGGGAAGTGCCTGAGCACAGGAAAAGGTCGGCATCGCCAGAACCCGGTGAGACGCCCAGATGCTGGGGGGACAGTCGAGGCCCCGCCAAGAAGAAGCATGAGTGCACCCCGCTGACAAGGGTTCAGCGAGACGCTCTTTGAAGTGTGGAATTTCTGCCTGTCCCTCGGGGGGCAGCGGCAAGGTCTCTCTCGCAGGAGCCGGGTATAGGCGGGAAAGTCATCATGGCCAAGAGCTGTGTGCCAGGACTGCCATGCCTGCCTGCTCCATATCTTTAGAAAATTAAAGGCTGGCTCTGGAGAGTGTCAGAGAGCAAAGTGGTGATGGGGAGCCCAGCCGGGAGGCCGCTGTTTCCAGGAAGAGGTACTGCCGGCTGGCACTAGGTGTCCAAAGTGAAGACAGGAGGGCAGACTTGAAATACGAGGCAGAGGCAGAATTGGCTCCACTCTTTTTTTTTTTTTTTTTAAGATTTTTATTTATTGAGAGAGAGCATGAGCATGAGCGGGGGCAGGGCAGAGGGAGAGGGAGAAGCAGACTCCCCAGAGGCCAAACAGGGAGCCCAACGCAGGGCTCAATCCCAGGATCCCGGGATCATGACCTGAGCCGAAGGCAGATGCTTAACGCCTGAGCCACCCAGGCGCCCCTGCATTGGCTCCACTTTTGTGAGAAAGAGGTTGGTGGGGAGGATTCCCCAGGTTTCTGGGAGGAACGCCTCCCTGCGGGCCTGTGCCCTGGCCGGGACAACCTCGCCTCCTGAGTTACGCGAACGCTGTATGCCCTGGCAGCTTCGCTGAGCCCTGGGGCGTGTGTAGATGTGGGAGGTAGCCAGATGTGGGTGACCACCGAGGCCAAAACATAGGGGTGGGCTTCAGAGGCTCAGGGACGGCGTCCAGGCAAGCGGGGAGCAGGCAGATTGAGCAGAGGGCATCAGTTACAGCTCTCGGGGGTCCGCCCCTTTCTGCGCGGCCCAGGCTCGCGGTGGTGTTCCAGAGCAGGGAGGGTGCGGCTCCAGGACTGCGTTCCAAGGTAGGAAGAGGTCGTTCTCCTTCCCACAAGGGAGTGAGGTTCCCTTCCCTCAGCCAGTCAGCCTGAAGACAGAATGCTCCCCCAGCCCTGACCTGTGACCGGGGGCACCTCTCCCTGTCCCACGTGGCCTGGCCTTGAGTGTCTGGGAGGCACAGCTGCCACGTGGCCAAACCCAGGCACCCGGGGAACCTGAGCAGGGTGCATACCAACTTCTTCCGGCCCTCAGGTGCTATAAACAGACATAGGAATGCCCCCGATTCTGGGCTCTATTCTCCCTGCCCAGGCCCGTTTTGTGCCCAGGGTCATGGGACAAGCACAGAAGACCTGGACACTCACCTGGGCATCGCCAAGGCCGCTCGAACAGTTGCCTCCTTCACACCAAACAGGGGTCAGATCCCCACCACAAGTTCCTCTGAGGACCAGGCTGTGCCCAGCAGAGGCATCTGGGTCAGCGTGAGAACTTTCAGGAGCTGATTTGCACCTCCTTCCTCCTTGTATTAGGAGAAAAGCAGCCTCCCAAACAGACAAGCCGGCTGATAAAAAGGAAGACGAAAGCCAAGCGGTAAGCAGACCCCGGTCCTCGCTGCCCTGGGCGCCCACCGGTGGGGGACACCAGGCCTTTGGGGCATTGACGTGCACCCGGTTTGAACATACCTGTGATAGAAACTTCACCAGGTGGTTCACAGGAAGACAGGAGAGTTTGGGGGGACCAAGGTGCAGAAGAGCCTGCGGAGCACCCCCACACTCCAGGGGGCAGGCCTATGCTCTCTGAGCATCTAGCAGGCACTGCTTTGCCCTAGAGCTCACAACTTCACGAGGTCAAATGAGAGGCCGAGCAGCAGGATCCAGCCCCAGAGTGCCATGAGGGGAAGGCCTGCAGTCTGGGTGCACAGAGGGGCCACGCGGACAGATCCCCGCCTCTGCCGGGAGAGGAGCCAACAAGCAGACAAAGTGCTAAGGGCAGAGAGAGAAGGAGCAGCAGGGGCCCTGGGAGTAGAGGGAGACATCCTGAAACCATGCCTCGAGCCCCCAGGAGAAGTGACATTTGCCCTGAGCTTTAAATGGTGAGCCTGAGTTTGCAGAGTGGAGACACAGTGGACGGGGCTGTGGGGACGGAGGCCGACACGCAGAGGGCTGGGCGAGTTTGCAGAGCGGCGTGGGCCCCCCCAGCTCTCAGGGTTCTGCCTGGCCCGCTCGTCAAGCCTGCCTCCCCCAGCAGGAGGTATTGTAGCAGCGGGGTACTGAGGACAGAGCTAAGTTTTAGAGCTCACTTAGGCAGCAGCACTGATGAACTTGTGGGCTGGTTGGGGATAGAATGAATTCTTACCGTGTCCTCCTCTCTTGGTGAAAGACGTGAATGGGATCTTCCACAACCAGGACGTAGGCTGTGCCCTGGGCAGCCCTGACCTACAGGGCCGACTAGAACCTCCCTCCCCGGGCCCTGCCCTGCAGCAGCCCACCTGCACAGCCCCCTCTAGGATCACTTGCCTTCTGGTCCTCACAGCAGCCCATGGAGATGGGAGCCAGGCCTGGAGAAGGGAGGTCCCTTCCGTCGTCCTGCCAGGCTGCTCCCACGGGCAGCAGGAGGGTCCCAGTGGACAGTGGTACAGAAGCTCCCCCGGAGCTCAGGCCATATGCTCGTGCTCACGAGGCGCCGGCCTCAGTAATGGGGCTCAGTAATGGGCAGGGCTTGCTGCTGGCCACAAAGAAAGTCGGCCCTGCTCTGCTGGAGCCCGCGTCTCCCCCCACAGCCTTCTCCTTCCCTGCCTGTCCACGGGCGAGCCACACTCCCCAGCAAGATTTCGGGCTTGCACTTGTTAATGGCAGTACTCGTCTGGCTGATTATAAAATAATACGTGCTCCTTAGAGAATGTAAGAAACTGCCGTTTCCTTGTGACCTGGTCAGAGCACCCTGCCCTTGCCCCAGCTGGCCTTCCTAGGCAGACTCTGAGGGCAGAGCTTTTCTTTTCCATTTCAGGAAGAGCCGAGCACCTCTCCATCTCCGGGGACCCGAGCAACCAGCCAGCCACCTACCTCCTCAGGTAAGGGGCGCTGTCCCGCCCTGCGCCGGCTACGAGGTCTTAGAGCAGGAGGGCCCTCCCCCCCAGCCAGATGATGCAACCCAGGGCCTCGCTTTACAGATGAGCTGTGAGGGCCAGTGAAGTGACACTAGCGGGTCTCCCAGACACCTTCTGGAAGCCCCGAGCCTCCGGGCGGAGCCGGGACAGGCGCAGCTGTGGCGTCCACGCTGAGCCGGAGCAGGTGCTGGTGTGGCCACCTGGGCTGACAGCCCCACGACAGCAGAGCCAGCCGGGCCATAATGGCCCATGCAGCCCTCTCGTGTCCCACACGGTGGGAGGAGGGCACTGCCTCAGGGGCTCAGGTTCCTGGCCTCAGGCCAGGGCTCTGAGGGGGAATACGGACCCGTCTTGCTCGTTGTGGTGCTCAGAGGAGGTGTGCCCGGTGATGCTTGCAAAGTAACGGGTGAGGACACACAGCCCCGAACCCTGCTCAGAAGCCCGTGGGAGCTGCACGATGCGGGGATGTCATTAGGAGGCTGCGGAGCGGAAAGAAGCCGCCGTGTCTGGGCACTCGGTCGTTAGACGCTCGTGCAGCCATCTGCTCCGAGCCACGCCTGTGCTCCTGAGCATGGCGGCAGAGGCAGAAGGGAAGCCGGGCCCCCGCCCCCCGTCCCCCCAGCGGAGGGAGGCCCTGAGCAGCTGCGGCACCGGCCTCTGGTCCTGCTGCCCTGCTGGCCTGGCTGCCGCTCCTCCTCGGCGCCTCGGTGCCCGGGGATTCTTGGAGAAAGACTCCACGAACACCTCACACCCCAGTGAAGGGGCAGACCTCCCAGAGGTGGCATTTGAGTTGACCTGGATGAGGAGGAGCCTGCCTTTGCAAAGAATGTGTTTCCCAGTTTAGGAGGTGACGTGTTTGGCTCAAGGCCACATGCCTGGCGCCCAGATGTGGTCCCAGCCCTTGTGCCTGTGGGCCCAGTGTGCACCCCACAGTGTGGCCTTGGGGAGACCCTCCTGAGGACAGGGGGCCTCCCTGCGGCCCCTGGGGGTTTCTCTTCTGTCTCTCTGCCAACCCTGCAAAGTCAGGAATTCAGTTCAGTCTAGCTGCTCTCTTGAAGTAAAACGAAATATTAATTTAGCCCCACTTGCGAGCAATAATGGAAGGAGAAACCAGCTTTCAGGGCGTGAGGGGGAAGGGAGTGTGGAGAGTGTGGAGCAGACGAGCATCTCGGGGCAGCGGGGGGACATGTGGGCCTGCGGGCTGCCCTGAAAGCATCCAGGCCGAGGGCTTCCTCCCGCCCCACTCAGCCCTTTGCTGGAGTCGCAGGTCGACTCCAGGAGTCACGGTTAAGAGGTTCCCTGACCGCTGGTTCACACTCCCAAGAAGAGACCCAACCATAGTGAGAGGACTCAGAACCAGGCCACAGTCAAGGTCAACCAGGTTGAGGGAATGGGAGCTGTGTCCTGAGTGGGGAGACGCAGGGTGACCGCAGCGCCCTCAACAGCCCTGCAAGGGCCAGACCGGGAACAGAGAGCCAGGTTTTCAGCTCCGCCCGAAGCCGACCTTCCTGACGGGGCAGCTCTGCGCCCTCAGCATCGGGGGCCCTCCTGCCTGGAATGGGGTCAGGGGGTGGCCGCTTAGAGTCCTCCCAGATCTGAGGCTCTCTGTCCACTGTATGGATTGACAGAGGCTGGCCGGAAGCCCTGGGAGCGGAGCAACTCGGTGGAGAAACCTGTGTCCTCGTTACTGTCCAGGTGAGCCGCCCTGGGAAGGCGGAGCTGTGAGTCCGGGGGGGGGGCCAAGGCGGCGATGGGGCGATTCATGTGTCTGTTTCATTCCGTGCCCTAGAACCCCGTCTGTGGCCAAGAGCCCCGAAGCTAAGAGCCCCCTTCAGGCGCAGCCTCACTCTAGGTACTGAACAACCCCATCTTGGGGGCCTCCTCTGTCCCCTGCCCGTGACTAACACCCCAAACCCGCCCCGTGTGCTGTCACCTAACAATTTGCTCTGGGAAAGGGCGGCCTGTTCCTTCAGACCTGGGGAAGGCAGGGCCGGAGGGACTGCAGGGGCTGCGCAGAACTGCTCCCGGCTGTCCCCTCGCAGAGGGAGAGACCGGGGCCTGGGGAGGGCGATGAAGTGAGGCTGACGTCGAACCCCGGCTCCAGGCTCACTCACTGTGACCTCGGGCAAGCCAGGTGGCCTCTCCCGGCCTCCACTCCTCCCCGACCCCGTAAAGAGGTCTCTTAATCCCTGTGTCCTGTGCCAGCTGTGTGGGGGGCCGCAGCTGGACACAGGAGGTGCTCACTAGCCACAGCCGCATCCCGCCACTCAACTGATCCCGGGACTGGCCTCCTCTGCCCACAGCACACAGAGCCATGTTCCCCCAGAGAAACCACGTTTCCTGACTGTATTTCCCAAACCAAAAGCTGGCATGATAGCAGGATAGAACATTCAAACCTGAGGGGTCCCCAAAAGTGAGAGAGGCAAAAGCCACATAGTCCCCATGGGCCAAGTGTGGCCTGAAGTTGCTGGTCTCAGGAACCCGTACTAGGAAAGGTCTCCACTGCCCCGCACAGACTGAAGGGGAGCCGCTCCTCCCACGGAACAGGCCACGCTGGAGCCTGGTCTTGCAGAGTGGAGCCAGGCGCTCTGGGAGAGCCCCAGCCTGGCTCTGGCAGGAATGGGGATGACAGATACTGCTCGTCAGGAATGAGGTCTCAGTGGTCAGCCAGGCTCTGAGCTGGGTCCTGCAGGTCCCTGCCAGCAAGGAGCCTGTTTTCTGTCGGGAAGGCCCGTGCACGAGGCAGCTGTGTGTTCTGAGAGGTGCTGTGTGGAAGGCAGTCCGGGCTGGGGACAGAGGTGCTTTAGTGCATGGGCTGGGGCAGACCTCCCAGAGGTGGCATTTGAGTTGACCTGGATGAGGAGGAGCCTGCCCTTGCAAAGAACGTGGGGACAGCCTTCCAAGCTGGAGATGGTAAGTGCTGAGGCCCTGTGACCAACCAAGTTCACAGAGCGAAAAGCCGGCCAGCGTGGCTAGCCCGTGGCGGCAGGTGGGGTGGGCCGAGGGAGGTAAGCTTAGAGGGGCCAGAAGGGGTCCCGGGGCTGGAAGGCTGCGTCTCATTTGTGTGTGCAGGACCCCAGTCCTCAAGCTTTAAGCACAGGGCGCCGTGCTGGACCAGCACTTTCCCCCGGCTGTGAAGGGCCTGGGGACCAGCATGGGCCAGGAGCCAAAGGAGGGGCCCCAGGACGAGGGAGGAGGCCGGGCCGCCAGAGCGGCCCCTGCATCTCGTCCACACGGGCCAGGACACTCTCAGGGGCTGTCCCCTTGGGATGGGGCTCTCTGTCTCTGAGACCAGTCTGTTCTCTAGTTTCACAGAGGGCTCCGAAGGGGGCATGTGGTGACAGTCCGTCTCGGGGTGACCGCGGCGGGAGGGTGCTGTTAGGTGTGCACATGGGAGAACTGAGGCCCCGGGAGGTGAAGCAGTTTGCCCAGGTGGCCCGGGAAATTGCTGCTGGAACAGACACAACCCACAGGCCGGACGTGTGGAGCTGGGGTCTCAGGCTGCACCTCTTTCCCCATCGGGATCCAAAGTTACGTAGACCCCTTGGCCTCTTTCTTGAGTTCAGCCAGGAGGGGCACAGGGGCACATTCTACGTTCTTATTTTGCCTTTTTTTTTTTTCTTTTTACGATTTTATTTATGAGAGAGAGACAGAGCATGAGCAGGGAGGAGAGGGAGAAGCAGGCTTCCCGCTGAGCAGGGAGCCCGACACGGGGCTCAATCCCAGAACCCTGGGATCATGACCTGAGCTGAAGGCAGATGCTGAACCGACTGAGCCACCCAGGCGCCTCTGCCTTTTTTGTAATCCAGGCTTGGGCACTGAACCACTAAACTTGATTTATTCAGGGGTTTGTTTTCTCGGCTTTATTAAGATATCATTGCCATCTAACATTGTGTGAGTTTACATGGTGGTCCACGTGTGTGCATGCGGTGAAATGCTCCCTGAGATCAGGTTGGCTGACAGCCACCCCTCAGCTTCCAAGCTGCTCTCACGTGTACACCTTGTGCTTGGCTGTAGTCCCCAGGCTGCACATGAGATCCCCGAACTCCCTCGTCTCCACCGGGAGGTGTGCGCCCTTTGACCCTCCTCCACCCGCCCCCCAGCCCTCCTAACCCCCAGCCACCAGCAATCTCCCCCATTTCTGGGCCTTGGGCTCCTTTGGATTCCACACATCGTGGAGACCGCGCCGTGCTTGTGTTTCTCTGCCTGGCTTATTTCACTCCGCGTCGCGCCTTCCGGTCACCCCTGTTGTCACACGCAGCAGGTGTCCTTTGTTCTGGCCGGGCGGCTGTGTGCGCCCCATCTTCTTCATCCCTCCGTCAGTGGACACCTGAGGCTTTCGGTCATGCTGCCATGACCGGGGTGTGGGGGGGGGGCCCTGTCTTCAGGACAGTGGTTTCCTTTCCTTCAGACGCACTAGCCCTGGTCTGGCTTGTCCGCAGTGGCCGGGCCTGCTCTCGCCCTAGAGAGGGCCCCCCACCCCCCGCAGCCGGGCTGGCCCTGCCAGGTCGCATGTCTGTCTGCCACCACCCCCTCGGTCCCCACCACAGCTGGGGCCATGCCATTTCCCCGGACCCGCAGGCCCCAACCACCATCTCTCCCCAGGAGATTAAGTGGGACCCAGACAGCAGAGCCTTGCGCACCGCTGCCCTGCTTTAAGAGGCTGAGTGGCCAGAGGAGCATTTTGTCAGGATTTTCCAGGGACGGTTCATGTACGAGAGACACTGAACAGCAAACTAGCTAACCTTACTTAGTTCGGCAGCTTTTCAAGGAAATACAATCCATGCCTCAAAGAGCAAAACCACTTCCGAGGACGTTTCCTGAAGAAAGTTACACACTAGGTAGGACTGGTTACCAGAAGTGGGTGCTTTTAGGATGAGTATGGAGTGTGCAATTTTGTGCTTACTGCCGCTTTCCCCGAGCCTCAGTTTAGCCGGGAACAGACCCCTCACTGAGGAGTAGCCATCCTTTCCGGAGGGGGCGGCATGTGACCTGCACTGTCCTGTCTGTGTATGAGCTCGCAGATCAGCAAACAGCCCCGTCGTCGTGCCCCCGTCGTGCCCCAGAGCTGGGAAGTATGCTCACAGGATCCAGGCGACCCTCTTGAGGTGGAGACGAGCTGTTAGATTCTTGTTAGAGTAGCTCCAGAGTGGCCAGGGGTAAAGCAAAAAGCATTTGAAAGACGATGGGAAGAGGGCCGTGCTTGGCCTGCGGTCCTCGGCCCTGAGCTTGGAGGCCCTGGCACACCCGGCCTGCTCTCTCAAGCTCTGTCCCCGCGTGGGGGGCCCCCGCCGGCCCTGCCGCCCCCCCTTACCGCACCCTGCCATCCTCTTCAGGATGAAGCCGGTGGGGAGCGTGAATGACGTGGCCCTGGATGCCTTAGATTTGGATCGGATGAAACAGGTGAGTGTGACCTTTCCTGGGAGGCCATGACAGAGCCAGAGGCCGGGACCCTCTCGGGTCCACGCGGGCAGGCAGGCTCGGCAGGGCGGCCAGAAGTCGCTCAGGGAGCCAGCGGTGGAGGAAGGGGGCACCCACGCTCAGCTCTGCGCCCCCAGCCCCGTCATCAGCAGAAAAGCACCCCTCTGCCCTTCTGGACACTCCAGCCTGCTCTGGGCGCCCCCACCCCCACCCCTGGGGCCACCCCTGGTAAAGCCAGCTTCCGGGACTCTGCTTCCTGTCCCTTCACATTGAGGCTCTGCTCCCAACAGGAGATCCTCGAAGAGGTGGTCCGAGAGCTGCACAAAGTGAAGGAGGAAATCATCGACGGTGAGTGCGGGGCCTGCCCTGGGGCGTCACCCAGGGTCCCAGGGGAGCGGCAGGGCAGCCTGGCTCCCAGGGCTGCAAGACAGCAGAGCGGTGGCGGCCCAGCCAGGGAGACCCTTCTGGGCCCAGAGGCCCGCGGTTCCATATCACCCCCGTTCTCTGGTCAGGCAGACTGAGGCTCAGTTAAGTGAGGTGGGGTGACAGCTAGCTCCGCACTCCCCGGCTTCCTCCCTGGGACGCACGTGTGAATGTGTGGACGGGAGAGGAGTCAGAGAACGCATTCCAGAGCAAGAGTCGAGGCCGCCTCCAGTCTGTCCCTCGTCCGTCTCAGTATCTGTGCACTCAGACTGCCTTTCTGGACTCTGCTACCTTTGATCACCGGGTTTGGGTTCCGAGCGTGGCTGCGGCCTTCCCCGGGAGGTGGTTACCGGGACCAAGAAGCCACAGAACCACCTGTGGCTCGGACGCAGTCCCCCGCTTGCTTGGCCCCGGGCCGGGCAGCAGGCATGCAGCTCCCGCGCCAAGAGCCGCTGGCTGCAGAGACTGGGGCCCCGGCACAGGGCATCACAGCCGTCCTGGCTCAGGTCCTGCGCCGGAGGGAGAGGAAGGGTTTAGGCAGAGCGGGCTCGCCCCGGGAGCGGGCAGTGAAGCGCAGCCCGGGCCCAGCCCGCCTCCCTCCCCCTCCTGAAGCTGGGCCTGGTCCCCACAGCAGCAGTGGGGACCTGGGCAAGAGGGGGCTCTGTGAAATAAAAGGGGTGCGCGCTGGTGGCAGGGGGCTGGAGAGGGGAGGCCAGGGTGGGAGCCCACGTGCGGGGCCTCGGCCCCGAGCTGGGACCGGCCAGGCCCTGTCCTTGCCCCAGCAGAGCATGCTCAGTTTGTGCCCGTCTGGCGTGTGTGTCCGGTCGTCGTCGTGTCATGGGGAGTGTTCCCCCGCTCGCCAACAGGCCTGGGCTGGGCAGATAAGGAGTTAATGAATGAAGAGCAAGGCCGGGCCCTGGAGCCAGAGAGGAGACACCAGGCTGACTATTAACTCTGCTTTATTGCTGCCCCCCTCCACACCCGCGCGTGGGAGGGGCCGACGCTCTGGCTCCAGGGCCAGAGCTGCTGTGCGGCCAGCCTGGGGGAGGGGGGCGGCGGGCAGGGATGGAGGCCCTGGGAGGTGCTGGGACACATGCCCCTGGGCCTCGCTCTCCAGCTGCAGGAGGCTGGGTAGGCGCAGCCGCCGGTGGAAGCGGCCACGTGGGCAGCGGCTGGGCCCGTGGGAAAGCACGGGCAATGTGGGGGCTCCGAGAAGCACCCCCGTGTTACTGGCTAAGTGCCCGGCATTCCGCTCTTTCGGCTCCAGACCCAGCGGGGTCTGTCTGGCGAAAGGCCCCAGTCTGGGGGGTGAACTGTGAGGGGTGCGGACAGGAAGCCAGGGAGAAGAGTAGGAGGAACCCTGCTCAAGGCCAGGCCCCACCTGCTGCCGCTGCCAGAAGCGGGGCTCCGGGTCCCCGAAGCAGCACTAGGTGCCCTGCTCTGAGGCGGGAGGCAGGCCAAGCACCATCTGCGCCCCGTCCCCCAGCTCGCCCTCTACCTGGGAGGGGCAGCACCCCCCTCAGACTGCCGGCTGGAGGAGAGCCTACAGGGCTCTGTGGTCGCCCCCGTCTGTGCCAGAGCCCTCTGCGCTGCTGGACCTCAGCCTGCGCCTTGTGACCTCCGGGAGCCTGGCTGAGGCTCTAGGAGACGGAGCAGGGCACACACCAGAAAGGTCCTGCCCCGGGGGCGTGGGCACAAGGCCCTACAGACAACCAGGCAGGCCTTGTCCCTGCTGCACCTGAGCCTCCCTGTCCTGTCCCTCAGCCATACGGCAGGAGCTGAGCGGGATCAGCACCTCATAGTGTCCTTGGCCCCTGCTGCTGCCGCCCAGGACACCAGGCCAGCTGACGGCGGGGGACAGCGACGGCCCGGCGGCCCCAGGCCTCCAGCACATGCAAGCCCGCACTGAAGCCGGGATGTGCTTCATTTAGAAGTCTTAACCTGTGATAAAATATTAAAATGAGGAAACAAGTTCAATTTCTGGATTTTTTTAGATCCTACCTGACACAGAACACCAGGTCTACTCGCCTTTTTTGTATTTTATATTTGCCTATTTAAGCGTACATTTCTTTTGGTTTATAGAGGACTCCCCAAATCACGCACTTCATTAGATGGTTTCCGAGTTTTCTCCTAGGTGATGCTGTCAACACCTTGGCAGTGGCGAGCTGTCCCCAGCGTCGTGGTGAAGTCTGTCCACGCACCGCAGTGTCTGTGTCCACGTGGTAATAAACGCTTACTGTCCACACCCCTGGCTCGGGCTCGCTCTCTCACGCCGGCTCTTGGCCACTCCGGGCTGAGGATGCCCCCTTCTGGGTGGGCGGCCCACAGGCCTCGTGGCCAGGAGCAGTGAGAACGAGGTGGTGGCCCTGGCGGGCAGCTGGGCTGCATGCGGACAGGGGAAGGCGGGAGCGAGGGCAGGGGCTGCTCAGGCACTTCCAGCCAGGGGTCCTGGGGAGGGCTGCCCCCCGTGGCCTCCCCCGAGACAGGCCCTGAGTGCCACCCACACCTGGAGCATCAAAGGGGCTGGCTCCATTCTGACCACAGCTCAGGGAGTGGTGGCTTGGGCTTAGCAAGGCAGCAGGGACAGGGCAGTTGACAGGCTGCATGGTCCAGGGAGGACCATGGCCCTGCCCTGCACGCCCACCCAAGGCCCACCCCAGCACTTCTCAGACCCTGTGAGTCCCCTTTGGAGCCAGAGAGGATCTGCCCCTGGGCCGGGAGCAAGCTGGAAATGCTGTCCCATCTCCTGACCCCCAGGGACACAGTTTGCCCAGCCGTCCTCCGGGGGATGGGGGCAGAGGGGGAGGGGATGAGGTGGGGCCCCCCAGTCTGGCTGATGACAGGGGACTGCTGTTTTCTGGCGAGGCTCCGGACACCCCAGCCCATCGAGTGCTCCCAACAACCCGGAAGATGGGAGCAGCACTGTTCTGCCTGTTGGGGGGTGAGCAGCCTGAGGCCTGATCTCAGAGCGGCTGCCCCCCCACCCCGGCCGGGTCCAGCACCCGTTCTAACCCAGTGGCGGGGGGGGGGGGGGTTGCTAGCAGATGGTGACAGAGCACACCTTTCTCCCTGGGCAGCCTCCTCCCCAGGACAGCTCTGCAGGAGGCTGTGCCGGCAGCCCCCAAGCGGGCCAGCCACCTGCCCAGGCTCCAAGAACTCTGGCCAAGCTGCGCTTCCCTCCCACAACAGCCGCGGGGCCGGTGGCCTCTTCCCAAGGGCCAGGTTCGGTGTCTAGGGGACACCGGTGCCTGGCATCTCAGGAGGCCACTCCCAGCTCCCGGCAGGAAGTCCGCGCTCAGCACCTGCCGGGTCTCAGGCACAGGGTGCGGCACCAGGCCTTCCTCCCGGGTCAGCCAGCACAGCCCGGCGGCGCCCATCCAGGGGTGGTCCTCAGCCTCCCCGGGGGCCCAGGTACCCCTCCTGCTCCTGCTCCTGCTCCTGCCTGCCGGCCCCTGGGAGACCGGGAGCCCACGCCTTGCAACCCCCTAGGTTTCAGCCATGCCCCCGTCAGTCAGGACAGGGTCATCACCAAGGACACCGGCCTGCTGCTCCCGGAGCTACAGTTCACTCAGCCAGTCCCCTATCTGTCCAGCCCCGTCTACCCTCCGTCTGGCCCGCGGCACCCGTTCCTGAAGATCTCTTCAAGTCCTGAGGAAGCTAGTCAGGGAGCCAGACCCCACCCTGTCCAGCCTCAGCCCTCGGGCTCAGAGAGGGCAGCCCTCAGGCCAAGGCCTCAGGGTGGAGCAGAGGCAGGGGTGCGACTGAGGAAAGCCAGTGTCTGCAGCGCTCAGCCGGGCTAGACAGGCGGGAAGGCTGCTAACGAGGGGCTTCCGGACCCCAGGGACCCCCACGCCCCAGGGCATGCAGGGGCCACCCACAAAGGCACAACCCCCTCCCCCCCGCCTCCCGGGGATGCTGCCCAAGCACAAGCGTGGAGAGCCACAGTCCCTGAGGGCGGGGAGCAGAGAGGCCATGGCCTGAGCTGTCCGGGAAGGAGGCACGCAGACCTGAGGCCCACTGGGGGGTGCCAGCGCCCCCTTCTGAGGCCAGGCTGGGGCCTTGACCGCCACTGGCAACCACGATCTGCGGGTGTGCAAACAGAATGCAGGGCGTGGGACCAGCAGAGAAATCAGCTCCGTGGAGAGTGCGGCACGGAGCACCCAGGGCGGGGCCGGCAGAAGAGGAGGGCCCACGCCGGTGGGGGGGCGACAGTGCAGGTGCAGACCAAGCCTCTCCAGGCTGCAGCCCGTGCCCAATATGGCCAGATGTGGCACTGGGCTCTGGGACAGAGTGCAGCCAGGGCGTGGGAACCAAATGCAGCCAAACCAGTTTTGGGCCCTAGGCTGGGGGGGGGGGGGGCGGGGAGGGGAGGTGATAGCCAGCCCTGCAGCAGGGGAGCCAAGGGGGCCCACAGGGTCCCCCTGACTCCCATCACGAGCAGGGCTCACAGACCGTCCTCGGCCAGCCTGCACACCCGCTTCACCCTGGCGTAGGGCCCCAGGGAGTCCTTGAGCACGAAATCCCAGAGCACCTTCACCCACGAGTGGTGCTGAGGCAGGTGGTCGTAGTACTCGGGAGCAATCTTCCTCACCTGCAGAGAGCGTGGGCAGGGTCAGAGGCCGCGGCCGGGCGCACGCCTCCCCGCCACACACATGCACGGGAGCACGGGAGCGTGCACACACCCCTGCGTGGGAGCACGCGCACGAGCACAACTCACACACACACGCAGGCGGGCGCACACTGACACACGCGTGCGCGCGCACACACCCCATCACCGCCCAGGGTACCCGTGTCCAGCACCGCCAGGCTGCTCAGTGCTCCCTGACGTGGAGGGGCCGCTGGCCTGGGACACCGACAGGCTCCGAGCCCCCTGCCCCAAGTCGGGGTGAGGAGTTAAAAATGCACCGTCCCCTCTCTAGAGCCCATGCCAAGTTTGTGAGCCAGGAGCCCCAGGTGGGCCCGGCTCCCGTTCCCCCAAGCACCTGCAGACTTCTGAGGCACAGCCTGGCTTGACTTCTGCTGAGTCGTGGTCACGGCCACGCTCATCCGCCCAGCGTCCCCTGCCCTCTCCTGCCCCCCAGCCCCTCCGGTGTCAGCTGACACCAGGCCCCCACCCCATCGCCCTCCTCCCAGCCTTAGTGCTTCCCATTTCCCAGTGGCGTGGAGCATACATCTCCCTCTAGCCTCCTGCCCCCTCTGCACCCACACCCTCAGCCCACCTCCTCCCGGAAGCCCTCCCAGCCCCAGCACCTACACGGGCACCCCCACCGCCGCTCGCCAACTGCCGGGGATGCCCTTCACTCCCCCCAGGGGGATGCACCCAGTGCTCAGGGCCTGCTTTATAGCGGAAGACAGGGGCTCGGGAGACCAGACCACCTGCTTGAGGCAGGAGCGGGGAGCCTTGACTTTGCCGGGGAGAAGAAAAGAAAGGCTCACACCTAACAGCACGTGCTTCCGGCCGGCCCCTGCCTGAGCCTGAAGGTGGACAACGGGGAAGGAGGACGCCCGCTGCCCGGGCCCGGCGTGAGGCTGAGATGGTGCCCGGCGCACAGTGGGACCTCAGGAGCGCCAGCAGGAGCCACAGGGGAGGCGAGGGCCGGGGGCTGCACAGCCAGGGCCAGACACACTGCTGGCGGCCGGACTCCGGGGTCACCCGCATGCCCAGACAGGTGCTCACACACGACCAC
This sequence comes from Callorhinus ursinus, assembly GCF_003265705.2. Lineage (NCBI taxonomy): Eukaryota > Metazoa > Chordata > Mammalia > Carnivora > Otariidae > Callorhinus > Callorhinus ursinus. Next base: position 68,713,342 of record NW_027397070.1, read on the forward strand.
ATGCACAAACACGTGTACACACGACGGCACACTCGGACACAGGCAAGCGTCTGCACACGGGCGTGCACACACGCCTGCAGGAACACGTGCACACAGGGCAGGCGCACACACAGACTCCAATGCTCCGACATCCTCCCCACCGAGGCCTCCCCCAGCCGCCCTGGGCCTCGGGTCACCCCCAGCTCTTCCTGACCCGCCAGCCCACAGCTCCTCCTCTCCTCTTCCTCCCCCTCCCCCCTCCCCCCTTCAGAAATTCCCCAACCCCGGGGGGAGGGGGGGGCGGGCAGGGGTCACAAAGGCCAGGTCCACCCTGTCCTCCCTACGCCAGGAGGGGGCCCTGGAGGGTCACAGGGCAGTGACGGGAAATGAGCAGGGACAGGGGAGGTGGGAGCCAGGAAAGGGAGGTGTTTTGCGTGCAGTATGGCTGTGCCGGCCCGTCTTAAGGAAGGGGCAGCCGAGGCACAGAGAGGGCAAGGGGCCTGCCCAAGGACGTCCAGCCTGGGTTCAAAAAGGTTTCCATTCCCCCCCTCCCCCCACAAGCCCCTGCCCTTCCAGAAGCCACCTCCTTATTCTGCAGCCGGGCCCCCGCCTATCCGGGGGTGGGGGAGGCCTCTCCCGCCACCCTGGGCCCACAACTGAGACGGCGGGCGGAGGGCGATCAGCAAGGCCTGGAGAGCCGGGCTGTGGCCCCCCGCGCGCGCCCCACGCCCCCCCGCTCTCCGGCGCCACCGCGTACCAGGGGCAGGTTGCAGCCCGGGATGCTGGGGAAGTCGTGGTGCTCCACGTGGTAGCCCGCGTTGAAGGTGATCCAGTTGAGGGGCCCGTAGTAGGAGTACGTCTCGTGGCCCTTGACGAACATGTAGTGCTCGGCCACGAAGTGGCCCGAGATGGGGTGCAGGCCGAGGCCCAGCAGGGAGCTGGCCAGCAGGTAGACCACGGGCTTGAGCCCCCACAGGGTGAAGAGGGCGGCGTCGGCGGCCAGCTGCACCAGGGCGTTGAGCACCTCCATGCGGGTCACGGCCTTGGGGTGCACGCAGAGCGGCCGCAGCGAGTAGAAGAAGGGCTGCAGCAGCAGCCAGAGCAGCTTGCGCGCCGGCGTGCAGAAGAGCCAGCCCTCCAGGCGCGTGGGCACGTCCACGTCCAGCCCGTGGCCACCCAGGTAGCGGTGGTGGTCCACGTGGTACTTCTTGAAGGAGGCGGCATAGGGCAGGCCCACGGGCAGGTTGGCGAACACGGCGAGCCAGCGGTTGTGCCCCGCGCGGCCCGAGCCGAAGGCCGCGTTGTGCGAGATGTCGTGGATGGCCAGTGTCAGCGCGTGGTTGATGCAGCCGCCGAAGGCGTAGGCCCAGAAGAGCAGCCAGCGCCACGGCAGGTCCCGCGCCAGCCGGCAGGCCAGCAGCTGCACCAGCACCAGCCCCAGCACCGTCCACTTGAGCCGAGGGTCCGGCCGCATCAGGGCCTTGAGGGCCGGGTACTTGGCTGCGGGCAGGACCGAGGAGAGAAGGTGAGGCGGGTGCGCCGGCCGCGTGGGCCCCCCCCCAACCCCCCACCCCGGACAGAGCTCGGCCTCCCCGCTGCCTCCTTCCTGGCACCATCCACTGAGCCCCAGGCAGTTGACAGCAAGGTCCCTCGAAGACCTGGCCCTGGCAGAGCCAGACACGCCTGCCTCCCCACCACCTGGGGGCCCCGGGGAGACTTCCCAGGGAGACTTCCCAGGGCGGGGGCGGGGGGGGTGTCTTTGCCACCGGCCTAAGGAAAGAGCAGGTGTCACCACAGGTCACAGAAACATAATGCCCAAAATCCAAGCAGCGGCCGAGAGCTGCGGGTGCTGTGCGCTGCCAGGGGCTTCCAGCCCGAATGACGGGGTGCGCGCGGCACCCGGATGCATCGGGAGCCCCGGGGGGCACAGGGGTGGCCAGGGGTGGGGGGGCGTGGAGGGCTCTGGCTCTGCCTCCGGTGTTTCAGTTCCTAAACAAGATCTAAGGAAACATGATAAAATGTTGAATGCATTTATTTTGGGGGTGGGGGGGTGCTCGTTACAGAATCTTTTGTCCTTTTCTGTAGTTCGTTCTACAGGAAAGAAAAAGACAATGATGGTGTGAGTGGGCCAAGCAGGGGAGGGCCTTCCGGCCAGAAAGCAACCAGACCACCCTGCAGGGGTAGCACAAGAGTGGGGGGGGTGCCCTTGGGGCAAGACAGCTGTGCCTTCCAGAAACCTCCCTGGCTGCTCGGTGGGAGGGCGGCAAGGAGTCTGGCGCAGGGGTGGGGATGGACAGGGCCAGGGGTCATCCCATGCTCAGGGGGAGACGCTCCCGGGTCTGCTCTGTGCCCTGGTTCGCAGGCCCTCGGAGGCAGAGCCGCGCTGTGATGCACAGATAAAAGAAACTGAGGCCCATGAGGTCAGCGGGACTTATCCCGGGCACCCAAGAGAGCCAGTGCTGGTCTCCAGGGTCTTCACCGCTCCTGCCTACAGAGCAGCTGGGCTGCCTTGGGCCCAGCCTCCCCAGGCTGGCCCACGGACAGGGCCCGGAACCATCCAGGCCAAGGGCAAATCCTGCCCAGCCCTGTCCTCCAACTGACCCAGGAAGTTACTTCCCCTTTGTGCTTAGAAGGGAAAGATGTGACAGCTCTGCTCAGCTGCCCAAGGTCCCTACAGCCAGGCTCCTCCACCTTCCTCCTCCCAGCGCACAAACCTTTCAGTGAGAGCCACCCAGCAATGGAACAGGCCGCTTCAGAGGTAGTGAGCTGCTTGTCCCTGGGAGTATGCAAGCAGAAACACACAACAGGGGCAAAGGGAGTCTGCCCCAGTCAGAAGGGAGACTCAGGGTCAGGCTCCTCCTGCCTGAGCTGCCACCCCCCAAGCCCATCTTGGGGTTAGTCTTGATCTTGCTATGTGGCTGGGGCTACATCCCTACCCTCTCTGGGCCCCGGTGTCCCGGCGTGTGATGGCAGGGGTATGATATGCTTCACAGGGTTGTCTGTCCCCACAAAACGATGCTGGCTCCGTGACAGCGAACAGCCCGCATCTGCTGGAGATGCTGTGGGGAGCTGGGGTTCCCAAGCCCTAGAACCCCAGGCCACCTCTGCCCGGAAGCCAACAGAATCCCCCAGGCAGCCCTTACCCCAGCGCCCCAACCAAGCCTTCACCTCATCGGGCAGCTACCGTGGCTTGAGCTCTAGCCCAGGGAGCAGCGGCTCTCCACAGCCCTAAGCACGGCCTTCGAGCGGCCGAGGTGGGGTGTGAACCCCATGGTGGACAGTACCAGGGCCCCCTGCTCCCCCGCCCACGGCTCCCACTGCAGCTGCCCACCCCCCCTTGCACGCAGGGGCCGCCTCCGGCCTGGGACAATGCCAGTCCCCCGGCCTCCAAGCTGCACAAAGCCGCCGGGGCCCTTTGATCCCGGGAGCTCTCTCTCCCTGGAGCTTGGCCAAGGACCCCGCCGGGACGCTGGTCACAGCACAAGTGTAGACACAGAACTTCAGACAAAGCAAGCAAGCCAAGCGACAGGTGACAAAACTCAGGCCCACTCAACGGGGAGCTCAGGAGCCACAGCATCGCGGAGGGCTGGGAGAGGGCCGCATTCGGAGCAGGTTCAAATCCTCACTCCAGATGAAGGTTTAATATCCAGAATATATAAAGACTTCCCACAACTCAACAACAAAGACAAACAGCCCAATGTAAAATGGACAAAGGACTGGAACAGGCAGGTCTCCAAAGATGTGCAACCAGCCAAGAAGCACAGGAAAAGATGCTCTGCATCAGTAGTCACCAGGGAAATGCAAACGAAGACCACAAATGAGACCCCCCTTCACCCCTGCGAGGACGGCCAGAGTCAAAAACGGACAACAGCGAGTTTGGCAAGGATGTGGCAATCCCGGAGCCCTTGCTCGGACACTGCTGGTGGGGGTGCAACAGGGTGCAGCCGCCATGGAAAACCATTTGGCAGTTCCTCAAAGACGTAACTGTAGAATTACCATAGGCCCCAGCAATTTCACTTCTAAATACAGACCCCAAAGACTTTAAATTGGGGGCACACACAGATACTTGCACACCAACGTTCATCGCACCATTCAGAGCAGCCAAAAGCTGAAACCAACCCCAGTGTCCATCCACAGGTGACCAGATAAAACAAAATGTGGTGTGTCCACGCAATGGAATGTTATTCAGCCATAAAAAGGAACAAAAGTTCCAGTCAAAAAAAGAATTAAGTCCTGCGGGTGTAACGTAAAGCATAAGCCACTACAGTCAATAACACTATGTGGGGGGCGCCTGGGCGGCTCAGTCGGTTGAGCGTCTGACTTAAGGTTTCAGCTCAGCTCAGCCCATGTTGGGCTCCACGCTGGGTGTGGAGCCTACTTCGAAAAAAAGTAGATCTTAAAAGTTCTCATCAAGAACTTTTCTCACCCGAGAACTCAAGAACAAACGTTTCTATAACTGCATATGGTGACAATGTCAGTTAGACTCACGGTGGCGATCATTTTGCACCACAGACCGAGGGATCCTGTCATACACCTGAAACTAATACCATGTTCTATGTAATTATACCTCAATAAAAAAATGTCTATATTGAATTTTCCACCGTCCCTATTTCACAATGCCGACACCCTACTCCCGCTCCCTGAAATGGACTCCCAAGTAAACGACTGGCTCCCCCAAAAAAATGTGTTTAGAAGGAAGAAGTGCTGACCCAGGATACACATGGATGAGCCTCGAAGACATGATGCCGAATGAAAGCAGCCAGCCACACGGGCCACGCACCCCATGACAAGTGAAGGGTGGAGAACAGGTGCGTTCCTAGGGACGGAAAGGAGCAACCGGTCAGCAGGGGCTGGGGAGGGCGGCGGAGGGGTGAGGAGGGGGCGGGAACAGGTCTGTGTGGAGCCAGGAGGTGGATTTGGAAATAGCCACGGTGCACGACACCCTGCATGCCACCAAATCAGACGCGTCAACATGGTTCCAAATGGCAAACTGTCAGTTCTGTGTGTTTGACCACAGTAAGAAGAAAGTTTCAGACAAACTGGCCGCTCAGGGCAGGTGAGCTCAGCCACGGGGCTGGGCGTGCGCAGCCGGCGGGGGTCACTGGCAGGACTCACGGATCAGCCCTGCAGGGCTCGGCTCACCGGCCCGGGGAAGGCACGCACAGCGGCCCAGCTGCGGGGTGACTGCCGGGGTGCGCGGGGGAGGCCGGCCCCGCGGAGGCCTGCAGCCGCGTCATCGGGGCACAGGGACTGCAAGGGGGCAGAATACCAGGCTGATGAACTGCTTCCCCCACCCCCCGGGTCCTGCCCACACTGCCTCACGGCCTCTGGCGTCGTGCCCGCACCGTGGGAGGTGACCCGGCTGCCATAAAGGTCAGAGGCCCCGTGGGGTGCTTGGCGCCCTGCGCAGGCAGAGGAAGGCTCGGGGTGGCCGGTGCCACCTTAAGCCAGGAGACCCCGTTCACAAGCTGGAGAGAGAGGCTCCTGCCAATGTGGGGGGCGGGGGCGGGCAGGATAATGGCCCCCCAGAGACATCCACATCCCAACCCCATAAGCTGAGGAGGTTCCAGCCCCTGGCAAGAGAGAACCAAGGTTGCACAGGGGAGTCAGGTGCTAGCAGCCGACCTTACAACAGGACGGTGACCTGGATCATCCAGGTGGCCGGTGTCATCCCAGGGCCCGCCCTCTCAGGGGAAGCACAGGCAGGAGAGAGGGTCGGGGGGGGGGGGGGGGGGATTGGGAAGGACCCCATCTGCCCCTGCTGGTTGTGGAGGTGGAGGTGGGGGTGGAGGTGGAGGAGGGGCCCCGAGCCCAGGAGTGCAGGTGCCTGCAAAGCTGGAAAGGCCTGGAAAGGGCTTCTTCCCCAGGGGCGTGGCCCTGCGACACCCTGACTTCAGCCCCGTGACACCCGTGTCAGACTTCCGGCCCCCCAGAGCCAGGAGAGAACACGTGTGTGCTGTCTGAAGCCCCCCAGTTTGTGGTCACCTGTCACCGCGGCCCAAGGAAACACCGGGCACCTAGACCAAGGATGAGGAGACCATGACCGCTCTCGCAGCTGGGCCCGCCAGGGGGTCCACTCCTCCAGCCCTGTCCCTCCTCCGTCCTAGCACCTGGCGCAGGGCCCAGGGCGACTCACGCTCTGCCTGCCCGCCGCCCCCCGCCAAGGGCCCCACAGCCCACCAGCCCTGGCCAAGCGGGAGGAGCCAGCACCGCACCTGCCCGGTGTCATCCTGCCGTGCGGGACAAGAGACCAAAGGACCCAAGCCTGGGAGCGGGGACGGCCATGTGGGCCCCACTTGGGAGGGGGGACAGGGGGCAGGCCTCATCCCAGCTTGCTCCTCTCCCAAAAGGGGGTCAGAGTGAGAGGGGACACTTCAGAAAGTAGGCCTGGATTGCCTGGGAAGAGAGGTGCTTCCGGGGGATGCTGGGGGCCCCGGGAGGTGGGAATCCTGCAGCCACGGTGAGGTACAGTGGGAGAAAGAAATGGTTTCAGGCCAGAGAAACCGTGTGCGGAGTCCCCCTGACCTTTGCATAGCTGGCTATCAGGTTGGGACCACAGGCCACAGGGCCCCACCAGCCTCCCTCTCGCCAGGGGCAGCCTCTGGGCACCAGCCTCCCCCCCCCCCACCCCGGGCAACCAGGAGCCTGGCCCTCACCTCCCGAGGCACACCTAGAAGCCCCAGGTAGCTGGAGGCCACCAGCTTCTCTCGGGCTGGTTCCCATGCTTGCCCTTGGAAGGAGGCCAAGCCTGGGGCGGGAGGGCAGGGCAGGCCGCACCTGCACCAGGTAAGCAGGCTGGCATGCTCTGAGGCAGGGGGACCCCAGCTCTGGGATCAAGGCCAGCAAACAGGCCACTCCCGTGCTCCGCAGAGGCAGCTCTGACCTTGGCTGGTGGGCCCCAGATGCCCCATCTGTCTAACAAAGACAGTAATCCTACCGGTGGGGAGCAAAGGAGCGCACCCCTGAGGTCCCACCCTTTCCGAGCCCACCTTCAGGGAGCCCGGTACCCCTTCCTCCTTTTCCTAACAGTTTCCCAAAGACTCAGCTGCCCCCAACTCGGGTGGTCCCACAGCCTCCCAGCCTTGTCTCCACAGAGGAGAGATGGGGAGGACACTCCCGCCGGCCCATCTGGGCTGTGGCAAGGGGCCCCGGGGGCTCTGCACTGTTATTAAATGCAACTTTCTGAGCTGAGGGTAATAATGTCCTACTTCTGATCTTTGGGGCCCTGGGAGCTACTCTTGCAGGCTGATCTGGCCCAGCTCGCTTTGACCTACGAGAACAGGGCCAGCGCTCCCAGGCCACGAGGGTCACTGGGCCCAGCCATCCTGCTGGAAGCAGTAAAAGATGGGGCCGACGTCCAAGCTGGACTCCAGGCAGCGCAGGGGCGATCCCTACAAGGGGCCAAGCACGTATGCCCCAGGTCACCTCCACACCTCCTGGACCACAGAGCCGGGACGAGCCCAGCAGCCACCAAGAAGGCAGAGCCCAGGGGCCTTGGCCGAAAGTCACCAGAAGGGCTCCGAGACGGTGCCCAGGGATCCGGGAGCGCAGCGGATTCCAGGGGGGCACGGGTGGGCAGGCCCCGCTGAACCCCATGGGCCTTCCGTGGAGACCCCAGGGAGGCCCCATCTTAGGAGTGGGGCTACTCTGGACCTGCCTGCGGAGAAAGTCAATCCCCACTCAAGGAAAACAGTGAGTACCTAACTTTTCAAGTCCAGAGCTTTCCCGTTCCCTGGGGAGGGAAGAGGTCGGGGGGACCTCCCAGGGGAGATGCTCTGGGGACGACCAGCCACTCAGACCAGAGGTGGAGGTCACTGGGCACAGGAGGGACCAGGGTTAATGCAGCCAGGGGCTTGAGGTGTCTGGCTGCTGGGGTCAAAGAGGGTCATGGGCAGGAGGACAAAGACAAGGTGCCCCACCGGACTTAGCAAGGTCATGAAGGCCCCACCGGGAGCCACGTCAGCACATCTGGGGCCAGACGGCGGGGGGGCAGGGAGGTGAGGGCGGAGAGGGTGAGTGCGGGATCGGGGTGGGGGGGGCCTGGCTGGGGGGCGAGAGGGGGAAGAGAAAGCACCAGGGGCTGGCAGAAGGACCGGACAGAGACGCTGGGGCAGGGGTCACGGAGCGGGCAAGGGGGTGCTGCCCGACAGAAAGGGGGGCCTCTTCCAGGGGCTCTGGGAAGGAGGACCGCAAGAGGGAGAGAGCCCCAGGGCTGCACAGCGTTGGGCTCCATCTTCTCTGGGCCCCCGGCAACCCCATGGAGGAGCCCCGGCCCCAAGCGGGGCACCCTAGCCCGGCCCAGCCCGACCAGGCTCTGCCCCGCTGTGGGGCGCCAGCCGAGCACGGGGGTGCCGGGCCCACTCAGGCCTCCAGCTCAGAGACAGCCGTAGCGGGACGAGGACACGCTTCGAGAGCTCCCGGCTCCACGGGGGAGCTGGGAGCCCAGCATGGACGGCCACCTGGAACCAGAGACAAACAGACCCACGCCAACGTCCGCCAGCGGCGGCCCCGGGCGTAGCCCAAGGCAACTGGGCAACTGGCCATGACCAACAGCCGTTGTTAGAAGTCACACTGCCCAGGCCTGACACGGAACGGAGGCTCTGAGGTCCAGGGAGGCTCGGGGAAGCGTCCGACAGAGCAGGGCGAGGCCGACACTGCCAAGACTTGGCCTCAGGACCCCCAGCTCCAGGCGCCCCCAGCAGGCTGCACGCCGGGGCCCAGGCGAGGGCTAGGATGCCAGCCAAACGCTCCCATGCCGGGAATCTGACACTCACTCAGCCTTTACCACCCTGCCCGGGAGGGGGCCATCCCCCCATCGCAGAGATGGGGAGACAGGGTTTCCACAAGGGGAAGCAACGTGCCTCACTTCCAAAGCCCCCCACCCACCCAGCGAGCTGGAAAGAGCACCCTGCAGGGATGGCTCAGCCCCCAGGGGACCTGGGTCCTGGGGCTGAGCTATGTGGTCGCCAGGGCAAAGCATCCAGAGAAAATCCTGGGTCCCAGATCAGGAGGCCTGCGTGGAGCCCGGCTCAGCCCCACTGCAGGGTGCCCTTGGGCACGCCCCTGTCCCTCTCTGGGCCTGCGTCTCACTCTCCATCTTGAAGGCGCTGGCTCTGACAGCCCTCGGGCTGGGAGCAGGTAGAGGCGTTCTCGGGACCACCAGGCCCCACTGGTGTGGGGAGCTTGGGGCCCGGAGAGCTGTGACTCATATGCATCACACGGACCCACACACACGACAGACTTGTTCGCAGGACCCAGTGGGCCCCAAGTGCCCCCACACCAGTCCCCGGGAACAGCCTTACCATGGACACTGGGTCATCCCCACACTTCACCGGACAAAGCCAGCCGGGGGTTGGGGGGGGACGGGAGGCAGAAGCAGGCAGCCGGTCGGGGAGGCTGCTGGGCCCTTGCCCTCTAGAGGCAGTCAAGGAGGTCCCAAGGCCGGGCACCGGGCTCCTCCTCCCAGATGCAGGCCTTCTGCCCACCCCCTGCTGACCACTGGCCTCTGGCAGGGGCCCCAGGCACACACAGGGCTTCTTCCGCCAACACTCTGGACCCTTCCCTGCACCCAGGCCTGGCACCATCTGGACTGCATACTCCTACCACCTCCCCAAAGAGGCCAAATGCCATCGTGTTGACAGTCTCGAGAGCTATAGGAGAGGTCCTTGTCATTGCCGCTCATCACGTAAGTACTCCCAAGTCTAGAACATTCCATCGCACGCAGCAGCTCACTGCCGCCCACCTGCTTCCCGGCCAGGTGGGCTCAGAGCTCTTTCCCTCCCATCGCCTACCCACTGTTGAATAACTTGACGACTCTCCCCTGACACTCCTCTGAGGAAGGCACCTAAAACCCTCTTAATCTCCTCCTTCCTAAAGGGCTTCCTTGCAGCCCCGCCCCAGCTCAGCGGCCTTCCCACCACACAGTGTTCCCTCTCTGAGCCAGGAGGCAAGCCTAACGCCGTCCGGTCAGTGTGGGAGGCACTGGGGGGACCTGGTGCGACGCAGAACATGTGGGAAGTGGCCCAAAGTGCCTTGAGGAGTCCCTTGCCCGCCTCCTCACCTGCCTCTCACGAAACCTGCTTTTTGTTCAGTGACAAATATTTGCTGAAGGTCTTTGGCAGCCAGGCCCCAGATCCCAGAGATGGGAGGGGTTCCCCGGCTGCCTGGGGTGGGGGGGTGCTGTTCTCACGGGACGTCCCAGGAGAGGGACACACACACACACAAACACACACACACGTCCGACGTCAGAGCCGAAACCCCAAGGACGTGAGACCCCGGGGGGTGACTGCACATGTTCTCAAGGGATCTTCCAGGTGATGAAAATACTCCCAAACTGGATTATATAACTTCCCTAAAGTCACTGGCCTGTGCCTTTCAAATGAGGGGATTTACGGTATGTAAATCCTGCCCCATAAAAGCAGGTACATATTAACGAACAAGAGGAAAGGGAGGCCAGGGAAGGACAGGGCGCGCACGGCCGTGTGGAGGCCCCGATCCAAACCTGGCAGCTGTGCATGCCTTGTGTGGCAGGGACAGTGGCTCCCTTCGGGCGCCAGGGACAGAAGAGGGTGGACGAGAGGCCTGCCTGCCCCCGGACCGGCTGGGGAGCCGGGCATGTGACTCACTGCGCAGGGAGCGTCAACGTCCCTGCATCAACATCCGGAAGGCAGACAAAAGAAAAGGAAAGGCAAAAATGCTCGATATGAGCGACAAGCACAGGGCCACTAGAAGTCATACACAAACGCTCACCCATCGGGAACAAGGACTAGGCTTGCTCGGGTGGAAAATGGAGCCCGGGACAGGAGAAGAAAGTTCCCGAGGGAAGGAAGACCGTGAGATCAAGCGGAATCCTCAGCCTCACTGCTTGGTTCCGTCGGGTTGTCTCCCAGCTCGCAGGCTGGCGAGGGTGAGCCCTGGAGGGAACCGGAGCTGCCAGGTCCCAGGCAGCGCTGGGAGGGAGGGAAACCCGGGACCTCCTTGGCAGCCGCTGAAGCTTTGTGCGGGTGCCTGTCGCCGACCTGTCTGGGGAGCGCTGCAGGCCAGGCCAAGGAACCGCGCTGGTGGTGGTGGTGGGCCTGGCCTGCCTTTGGGGAGGCTCAGACGTGGGAATGAAAGCAGTTGCCCCACAGACACCTGCAGCTACCGAAGAGGCCAGGGCCAGGAGGTGAAGGCACCTTGCAGGGGGGTGAGGGAGGAGGGTGGAGCAGGGGCCTGGAGGGGAGGTGAGCGCTGCAGGCCACCCACACGTACTCCTCCCTTCCCAAATCCCTGCTCAGCAATGCGGGCTGGTAGCTTGAAACTGGCCACGATAAAGTATCTGCAGAAACAGCCACGAGCCAATTTACACATCAGGGGTATTTTGTTCTCTCCAGGGAGTACCAGCATCATACCGTGTGTGTGTGTGTGTGTGTGTGTGTGTGTGTGTGGGTGGGTGGGTGGGTGGTGTGTTGTTAGAGTGTTTCTGAGAAAAGGGCATTGAGGCTGAGACCTGAGGGACACGTAGGAGTTTGGTTCATGAAGAACAGGGGAGGGGGAGACAAACCATGAGAGACGATGGACTCTGAGAAACAAACTGAGGGTTCTAGAGGGAGGGGGGTGGGGGATGGCTTAGCCCGGTGACAGTTTTTTTTTTATTTTTTATTGTTATGTTAATCACCATACATTACATCATTAGTTTTTGATGTAGTGTTCCATGATTCATTGTTTGCGCGTAACACCCAGTGCTCCACGCAGAATGTGCCCTCTTTTTTTTTTTAAAGATTTTATTTATTCATGAAAGACAGACAGAGAGAGAGAGAGAGAGAGAGAGGCAGAGGGAGAAGCAGACTCCCAAGGAGCAGGGAGCCCGATGCGGGGCTCGATCCCAGGACCCTGGGATCATGACCCAAGCCGAAGGCAGATGCTTAACCATCCCAGAATGTGCCCTCTTTAATACCCATCACCAGGGGGCGCCTGGGTGGCTCAGTTGGTTAAGCGACTGCCTTCGGCTCAGGTCATGATCCTGGAGTCCCGGGATCGAGCCCCGCATCGGGCTCCCTGCTCAGCGAGGAGTCTGCTTCTCCCTCTGACCTTCTTCCCTCTCAGGCTCTCTCTCTACCATTCTCTCTCTCTCTCAATAAATAAATAAAAATCTTTAAAAAAAAAAATACCCATCACCAGGCTAACCCATCCCCCCACCCCCCTCCCCTCCAGAACCCTCAGTTTGTTTTTCAGAGTCCCATTGTCTCTCATGGTTCGTCTCCCCCAGCCCGGTGATGGGTATTAAGGAGGGCACGTTCTAAGGGGGCCCGGAACCGTGGTTACAAGCTGCAGCGGCGGCAGGAGGAGCCCTCCCAGGTCCTGTTTTCTCGGAGAATTCTGCAGCTCGCGACTCAAGGCAATTCACTTTCATCCGCAACCTCAGCTCCGAATGCCTTGTTTTAGAAGCTAGAGCTTTGGAGGTTCTGAGGACCGTTCCTGGGGGAGCGGGTGACAGGCTGTGAGGCTCTCGCGTCCCCTCTGATTCCTGCAGAGTTACCGAGGGAGAAATAGGAGGGAAAGGTAGAGTGGAAATTGATTTCTTGCAGAGACTGAGGTGCCGAATGATAGAGGGAATAAACATTTGCCCTGGATAAAAATGTTCCTGGAGAATAGCAGCATGGAAGGGTGAATTTGAACTAGGGGGCTTTTAAGAAGGCAATATGAAGGCTTTAAGGCTCTTCATTTCTTACATTCAAACCTACACACAGGTTGTGTTCCAGCCCTAATAAGGACCTAGAGCAGAAGTTTTTCTTTAGTCATCTAATTTAACCCAAAAGATTACTTCTATGATATGTCTCTGTTTTACACAGGCTGACAAATGTTGGTAGGGGTATCTGAGGTCCATACAAGGAGGATGAATGTCCTGAATTTGAATTAAAATTCAACCTTAACAATTGTGGTATATAGAGAGCATACTTTTCATATATGATCTTCATATGCTGCCTAAACCTACTTACTTAATTGCTATTCAAAGAAATAGGGTTATTTGTTGAGGACCCAACCTGACTTAAGTTAGAAAATGTAACATTAAAATTTTTATTTTATATGTGAAATAAATGTAAGGTTGCTGTTCTTTTAAATACTTGGAGAATAAAAAGCACAGGATAAAAACATTAAAAAAAAAAAGGAGGGCACGTTCTGCGTGGAGCACTGGGTGTTATACGCAAACAATGAATCATGGAACACTACATCAAAAACTAATGATGTAATGTATGGTGATTAACATAACATAATTAAAAAAGAACAGGGGAAAAAAACTCAAGCAGAGGGAACAGCATTTGCAAAAGCCATGAGAAGGGAAATGGGCAGGTGGGGTGCATTCCACAAAACAGCCAGAGACAGGGTGCCTCACGGGCCAGGGCAGAGGTGAGTTTTTTTTAGAAGGGGAAGCCCTTGAAGGATTTCAGCAGGGAGGATATAATCAGGTCAAGGAGGGTCCACGAGTCAGCCCTGAGTGACCACCCACAGTCCGCGCTACCGTGCCCCCATGTATCCAGCCTGCCTCCCTCCCTGCCCACACAACTCAGGGTCACAGCACCCCTTCCTTTTCTTGGACAGTCACTTCTCTCTGCCCTGACTACATGGTAACGGTGGGGCCTTGCCCATCACTGCCCCTGCCCACTGACCAGCCATACGACTCACAGCTCTGGCCAGAGATCAGTGGCTCAAGGGGCGGTCATGCTCCTCAGGTCAGGAGGTGAAGGAAGCAGCTCTCTTTCTTCTGTGCAATCTCAGAGTTGGGGGGACGCAAGCCCAGCAGCGGTGCAGCCCCCTGGCAGGGGAGGAGGCCCAGATGCCTCCTGGGACAGGGACATGGGGTGCGGAGAGAATGGCCCGCCCGCTCCCCACCCCTGGAGCCGGCATCTCCATGGTTGGGTGGGGAGAGTTCACGTATTCCCCTGAGGGCTTCAGCCAGTTCTGTTCTGGATTTTACCGCCCAGCCCGAGAAAGGCCCCAGCAGGGGCCTTCCCTAGGCAAATAACCCAACAATTGCCAAGAGTCTTACTTCCTTGTTTCCTCTTTTGTTTTCCTTTGATTATTTGAATTTGTGTTTCGTTTTGTTTTGTTTTGTTTTACCATGTTTGTGCCCTGTTTCCATAAGAAAAAAAAAATCACAAAGCTATTTGTTTTTAAAGACAAACCCAAAGTCCGCTTCTTTCCGCGGCCACGCCTGGCTTGGCCTCTGGTCGGCTGTGGGATCACAGTCCTGCTGGCTCTGTTCCTGCCTTCAAAGTACAGGGAGGCTCAGCCGTGGCCTGGGAGATGTGGCTCTTAGGGGCTGCATGGGACTCCATTTACTCAGGACACTGTGCCCTGGGGAGCCTGTCCCCATTTAGGCAGGAGCTGGGGATGGACTTTGGTTCTGCCCCAGAGAGCGGTGCAGCCAGCTAGGTGCAAGGGCCTCCCCCTGGGTTCTGACTCCCTCTCAGATTAGGATCTTTATTGAGCATCCACTGGCTCCTGGGGGCTTGGCATGAGCGGCAGGAGAGGCCTGGTGGGGCTGGAGCACATCCTCAAGTTCACCGCACACCAGCCGGGCCTTGGCAGCCTCCGGTCTGTGCAGCCCCACACAAGTCGCTTCCCCTCTCTGAGCACCCCCTCCACTGCCTCTTCTCTAAAGAGGTACTAGCAGTTACACGCAGAATTTCTCTCGGGCTGGGAATGGCACAGGCGGCCAGAAAGGAGAGGCGGAAAGGCATTCCCTGTCCTTGGGGAGAACTTGGGCCTGTGTGCCGAGGCAGTAATTATCATCGGAGCTAACATTTATTGTAGCATTTATTGCGTGCGAGGCTAAGCACTTAACATTACCTCATTTAATCTGCACAACTCTGTAAGGAGTAATAACCCCTTTTAACTCAACCAAGCCTCTATTTGCTCATCTGATGACTGACCTGCCCAGGGTCACATGGCTAGTAAGTGAGTAGTGTTGAGGTGCCTGCCAGGAGATGAGCTCCACGGCCAAGCTCTAGATCCCTGAAATCTGCTGCCCCACATTGTTAAGAACCTTGATGGGTCGGAGCCGTGGAGGGAAAGCCCAGAGGAATGTCCTCCCCCAGCGGAGGCCAAAGGCCAGGAGGGTAATCAGGGGGCCTTCCTGCAGGAAATGGGACTGAGCGAGAGCCCTAATAAAATTTCAACGGCATTTTTCAGAGAACTAAAACAAATAATTCTAAAATGTCTACGGAACCGCAAAAGACCATGAATAACCAAAGCAACCTTGTGAAAAAAAAAAGTCAGAGGTATCGTGTTCCTGGATTTCGACCTATACTACAAAGCTGAAGTAATCAAAAAATCAAAAAACAGTGTAAGTTAGCATAAAAATAAACAGAGATCAATGGAACAGAATAGGGAGCCCGGAAATAAATTGACACTCATATGGTCAATCGATTTACAACAAAGGAGGCAGGAATATGCAATGAGCAAAAGACAGTCTCTTCAACAAATGGTATTGGGCAAACTGGACGGCTACGTGCAGAATACAACTGGACTGCTTTCTCACACCACACACAAAAATAAACTCAAAATGGACTGAAGACTTGAAGTAAGACAGGAAAGCCAAAATCTTCCGGCGGTAAGCTCCTTGACATCAGTCTTGGCGATAATCTTTTTAGATTTCACACTGGAAGTAAAGGCAACATAAGCGAAAATAAAACAAATGGGACTGCATCAAACTAAAAAAAAAGGTTTGCATGGTAAAAGAAACCATCAATAAAACAAAAAGGCAGCCCGTGGAATGGGAGAAGATACTGACAAATCACATACCCAATAAGGGAATAACATCCAAAGTATATAAAGAGCTCATACAACTCAATAGCAAACCAACAAAAATTTGACTAAAACTTGAACAGACATTCTTCCGTGGAAAACATACAAATGACCAACTGGCACATGGAAAGATGCTCAACATCACTCATCGTCAAGGGAAATACAAATCAAAACTACAATGCAATGCGGTCTCACCTCACACCTGTCAGAATGGCTAAAATCAACAACATAAGTAACAGGTGTTGGCGAGGATGCAGAGAAAGGGGAACTCTCATGCACTGTCGGTGGGAATGCAAACTGGTGCAGCCACTCTGGAAAGCAGTATGGAGGTTCTTCAAAAAATTGATCCAGCAATTCCACATCTTGGTATTTATCCAAAGAAAACGAGAACACAAATTCAAAAAGATATATGCACCGCCCCCCGTTCCCTGCCGCATTATGTAGAAGAACTAAGATATGGAAGCAACTTAAGTGTCCGTCAACAAATGCGTGGATGAAGAAGCGGGATATACCCAATCAAAAATTACTCAGCCGTAGAAAAGAATGGAATTTTGCAACAACATGAGTGGACCCTGAGGATACTGTGCGAAGTGAAGTCAGTCAGACAGACACAAATACTGCATCATTCCACTTACATGTGGAATCTAAAAGACAAAACCAAACCAAACCCAGACTCAAAAGACAAAACCAAGCCAACCCAGATTGGTGGTTGCCAGGGGGGGGGAGGGACATGGAGGGATGGGGGCCGGGGATCAAGTACAAACTTCCATTTATAAAGTAAGTGACGGGCATGTCATGTACAGCAAGGGGACTGTAGTCCATGAAATCACAGTAACTTTGTACTGTGAAGAATGGTAACTAGACTTATACCTGAAACTTACTAACGTCATATCACATGTCAATTATACTTCAATAAAATTTAAAACGGAATAAAACAAAACTCCAAAGGCAGCAAGCAGCGCAGAGCGGGAAGGAGGGGACATCCAGGCAGGGCAGAAGCTGTCAAATGCCAGGGAGTGAGGGAAAATGGGACATGTCAAGTTCATGGGTTCAAAACCAGACGTGACCGGAGGAATCCACAGCACCCAGTGGAAACTGGAAATGAGCTAGAGGTCCCTGAAGGGTGGGCCCCTGAGACCTGGTGCCCAAATCACCTCCTCTCCTCCAAGCCTTCCAGCCTTCTGTGCCACCCCGTCCAGGAAACTTCCCCTATTGGTTTCGGGGCCCGTGGCTTCTCTCTTCTGACACAGATCCTTTTCTCCATGTTCTGGAGTGCTGAGTACCACACTGGGCACCTTTTAACATCCAAGATCTCCTTTTAACATTGCACCCTCTCTGCCAAACAGGATGACTGTGCCCATTTTGCAGATTCAGAAAGTGAGTCTGCAGCCCAGAGGGTCTGAACCCCTCTGCGGGGCAGGGTAAGTCTCCCAGCCTTCTCCACGTGGGGCCAGGTGCCCAGTGAGTCCTGTAACAGCAAGGTGGGGCCTGCCAGGGGAGGGGAAGGAAATGGAGCCCTGCCTCAGCCCTGCTGAGGGGAGCAGCCAAGACACCTGCCCTCTAGGGAGAGGCAGGACCAGATGATCACCAAGAGCCCTCTGAGCCACCCCAAGAAGTTCACAGGTGTAGGGGAGGATGCTGCCACAGGTCAGACCACAGCAGTGCTCGGTTATTGTTCACCTCACAGCAGAAAGCCACCTTAGACACAACCCCACCCCCCCAGCCTTCTCCAGCCAGGGGGCAGCCACAGCAGAGAACAGTCCTGCATGAACCACGTAGTGCATCTGGTGTCTGAAAGCCTTAAAAGTAATAGGATGGATATTTCATAGTCTTGGAGTGGGGCAGGAAGACACCAAAGGGAAAACTCTAAAGAAAAAGCCAATCCATTTGAATGCATGGGAAAAAAAAAAAAGCTTCTGTGAGAGCAAAAGACAAGGGTAAAATATTTGCAGCACGTAAGACAAATAGTTAAAACCCTACTGTACAAAGAGCTCTAACAATCAACAAGCGAGAGACCAACCCAAGAGAAAAAAAAAAATTAAAGTGGACAATTAAACTTTGTAAACAATCATCCCCAAACTGCAAATTAAACACAATGAAATAACACATGTCACCTAGTCAACCTGATTAAAAGGTTTGCCAACCCCAGGTGTAGGCGAGGGAGTGTGGAAACCACGGCCTGGCCATTTCTTGGGAGGGAGGGTAGCACGTCCACGCTGCTGGAAGCCGGCCTGGCACTGTGGGGGCGATTTGGTGGCACCCAGTAGAAACTGTTCTGGAGGTGCGAACCCTTTTACCTGTAGTCCCCAGGAAAGAGACTGTACATTCCGGGTCTAATAGGAGCCACTGGCTTGACTGACCACAACTACGCTGGTAAAAACGACTTCGACTTCGCAGGACACTAAATGAGAGAGGGGCGGCCACCATGCATTAAGCTATAAAATACAGGGCAGAATGGACAAAAGGCATTCTTTGGCGTTATCTTTGTGGGGTTTTTTCTTCAGGTGTATCCCGTACACAGACGGTCCCCTGGGGACGGACCCCGCGCCCCGAGTTCGCGCCCGGTCCCCGCCCCACGACTGGCTGGCGGCCCACCACCAGGATGCTGCAGCTGAGGTGCGCTCCCCAGGTGCGCGGATCCGGGCTCGGGTCCTCGAATCCTGGACCCCAGGACGGAGGCAAAGACGCGAGACGGAGGTTTCAGACCCGGGCAAAAAAGACCCTCGGGCACCCGGGCCGAGGACCCCCGCGGGGGGAGGAGTGGCGCTCCCACCCTCCCTGAAGCAGGGGCCGAGGAGTGCCCGCTGGGCACCGGGGCCGGCGCAAGAACGACCGCTGTCCCCACCCCGCGGCAGGGGCCGGGCCGCGCTCACCGAGCATCTCTTTGCGCCGCTGCGTGTGCGGCTGGTCGGTGTAGACCCACTCGAAGTCGGTGCGGCCCGCGCGGTTACCCATGGTGGGGCCCGGAGCGTAGCACCGAACGCGGTGGACCGCTCAGCTCTCCTCCACCTGCCTGCCCAAGCGCGCGGCACCCCGACCAGTTTGAGGCTCGGGGCGGGGCCGGGGGCGGGGCCTCTCGCGGGGGCGGGGCCAGGTGCGCCCCGGGAGGCGCGAGGGGGCGGGGCCCCGCGGGGCCCGGGCGCGGCCCAGACCTGAGGCGGGAGGCGGCGGTTCCCCAGCTTCGGTCACGTCCGCGGCACATGGAGCTAGTAGCGCGCCACCCGCGGGAGTCCCCGGCCCCCAGGTTGTGCGGGGACGCCCCGGTGCGCTCGCTGCCCCCCCACCCCGCCTGGCTCGCCTGCGGCCGGTCGTCGGGTGTCACGCACGCCCCACCCGCCGAGCGCCAGTTCTCCCCGCGGCCCAGACGCACTGGCGCGCCTGCCGCCCCTGCCTCCGGGGACGAGCCGGGGTTAGCGCCCACTTGGCGTGAGGGTGGAGGTCAGGAGGCTAGACATTAAATGCTTGCAACAGTGCCAGTAAACGGAAGGTGCTCGGAAAGCAATGCTCCCTTCCCCTACCCGGCCCTCTCACGCAACAACAACGCAGTGGGCAGATGATGTGACTGTGGCAACCTCAGGGAGGTGAGTCAGGCCCACCCTACCTTCGGGAAAATCGAGGGACACAGGGACACAGACACGGAAGAGGCCCATTATGACTCAGGGTGAGACGTGCCATGACACAGGGAGGGGTGGTTAGGGTCCAGCAGGGGCGTCTTTTGCATTGGGCCTTAAAGGATGAGTAGGAGTCAACAGCTAGAAAAAGGGGAAGGGCACTGGTGGTGGAGCAAACAGCAGATGCAAAGGCTCAGAAGCTTGGAAGAACCCTGACATTTTTTTAAATAACAGAGTCCAGGGTTTGGGGGAGTGGGGGCACGGGGCTCCTTATTTTCACTTTTTCAGGGATTCCGCTCACTCCTTCAGAGCTTTGTAAGGGGTGGTCGAGTCACCTCTGTAGAGCCTGTAGAGCCTGGCCTGTGCTGGGAGCTACCTGGGTGGCAGAATGGCCTGGCAGCCAAAAGTACCACAAGGCAGGGAGGCAGTAATGGTGAGTTTCCATCCAGGCTCCTGGAAGTCCATGGCCCAGGGGGTGTGGTACACTTGGCAGGCCTCCCTTAGCCCAGGGCCAAATGCAGTCCCGGCCCAGGCTGGAGAAGAAAGCAACTGTGTGTGGGCATCCCGTGGCAGCCGGCCACCTGCCCAGCTCAGGTGTAGGAAAATGGGTCGGCCCAGAGGCTGGATTCCCAATCCAACAGGAAGACCCTCGGAGCCTAGGGTTGCCATCACCCCTTGCAGCACCCGACAGGGTCGCCTGGCCCAGCTTGCACAGCCTCAAAAACAGAACTCACTGTTGCCCAGAGCAACCTGTTCTATTCTCAGCCAAAGGGACCCTCCCACCAGCTGGCACTCTACAGATGAGTAAACCGAGGCTCAGAGCTCAAGAGGGTCTTGCCTAACTACACAAGAATAAGCAGTGAAGCAGGGACAGACCCCTGATCTTTGACCCGAAAAGCCCAAAGTCGGCGTGTGGGCCCCCATGTTGCGCTCAGTGAGATGTGGGTCCCGGCTTGGGCTCTGCCCTCGGATAGCGTCACGCCTGCCGGCTCCCTCCACCCCAGGACGGGGTCAGGAAACTTCATTCGCCATCTACCCCAAGACTCAACCTGTCTAGATGAAACTAGCCCAGGGCCTCCATTTCACAGATAAGGAAACTAAGGCCAAAGAGGGGACAAGTCAAAGGACACACTAGAGAGACAAGAGGGTGGAATAGGAGTTGAACATACGTGACTCCGCATCCAGCGCCCTGGCCAAGTACTTCCCAAGTCCCCAAGCCAGGCGGAAACAGAAAGACTGACTTCAAGATGGTGAACTTGATCACAGCACACGTGACGGCCTCCCCACTACTCCCCTGGGCCCCGCAATGACAGGGAATACGTATTTGTCTGTAAGGTGGTATCCTGGGTGGGAGCCTGGACCAGGAAAAGGGCATGAGGTAAAAACTTAAGAGAATCTGACTAAAGTATGAACTTCAGTTAATAATAATGTACCAATAGTGATTCACTAATTATAACAAATGCACCATACTATTACAAGATCTTAAAATAAAGGATGTTGGGTGTGGAAGCTATGTGAACTCTTGATGCTATCTTCCCAATATTTCTATAGATCATAAAAGTTTATTTGTAAAATGAAGTTTTTTCTTCAAAAATCTTTGTTATACATTGTATGTTATAGCCACTCCTCTGTGACTACCCCCCCAAACCTTCCCTGCCCCCATTTCTCCTGGGAGGAGCAATAGCCTGGGGGGGTTCACTGACTCTCAGGAGGGACCCCGACTGTAAGCCTGGCTGTCTTCCACTGCCTGGGAGGAGTAGGGGGTACCGACACCCAGAAGTCTTAACTGTAGTATCTGCTGTCCCAGCACGAAGCCCTCTTCTGCCGCACAGAACATCTGTTCGCACGTTGTGGGGGGGGGCGGGGGGGGCAGGCCAGAATGCATTCCGTACAGTCCCTCCCGCCCCTGCCTGAAGCCAGCGGAGGCTGACAGCCCATGACTCACAGTCAGTCCACGCGAGAGAGAGTCACTGCGGGAAAGAAGGGCAACCATCCCAAGAAAGAGAAGAACTTCCCACCTGGCAAAAGAGAGCTATCGGAAAAGCAGAACCAGGCTGAGAAACGAGAATGACATTTTCATTTCAGGAGACACACAAGGCTGTTGCCATTTCACCAATAAAGTAAATAAATAAATAAACCAGAGATGGACAGGTGTAAGTGGCTTGTTTAAAAAAAAAAAAAAAAATCTTCTCTTAGAAGAAAACATAGGCAGGAAGCTCTTCCACATCAATCTTAGCAGTATTTTGTGGGGGGGGGGGGGCGGGGGCAGTCTCCCTAGGCAAGGGCAGCAAAAGCTAAAATAAACAAATGGGATTGCATCAAACTAAAAAACTTCTGCCCCAGTGAAGAAAATCATCAGCAAAACAAAAAGGCAACCTACTTAGAGGAAGAAGATATTTGCAAGTAATACATCTGATAAGGGGTTAATATACAAAATATATAAAGAACTTACACAACTTCATATTAAAAAAAACCACCTGGGGGGCGCCTGGGTGGCTCAGTTGGTTAAGCGACTGCCTTCGGCTCAGGTCATGATCCTGGAGTCCCGGGATCAAGTCCCGCATCGGGCTCCCTGCTCGGCGGGGAGTCTGCTTCTCCCTCTGACCCTCCCCGCTCTTGTGCTCTCTCTCTCATTCTCTCTCTCTCAAATAAATAAAATCTTAAAAAAATAAATAAATAAAATTAAAAAAATAAAAATAAAAAAAACCACCTGGTTTAAAAATGGGCAGAGGACCTGAATAGACATTTTTCCAAAGAAGACATGCCCACGACCAACAGGACAGGAAAAGATGTGTCATCAAGGAAACGCAAATAAAAACTATAATGAGAGGGGCGCCTGGGGGGCTCAGTCGTTAAGCGTCTGCCGTGGGCTCAGGTCATGATCGGGGGTCCTGGGATCGAGTCCCACGTTGGGCTCCCTGCTCAGCAGAGAGCCTGCTTCTCCCTCTCCCTCTGCCATTCCCCCTCTCGTCTGTCTCTCAAGTAAATAAAATCTCAAATAAATAAAATAAAATCTTCTAAAAATCTTTTAAAAATTAAAAAAATAAGAATATCGAATCACTGGGGCTCCTGGGTGGCTCAGATGGTTAAGCGTCCGCCTTCGACTCAGGTCACGATCCCGGGGTCCTGGGATCGGGCCCCACATCGGGCTCCCTGCTCGGCGGGAGGCCTGCTTCTCCCTCTCCTTATACTGCTCCTCCTGCTTGTGCTCTCTCACTCTCTCCGTCAAATAAATAAATAAAATCTTAAAAAAAAAATCAAATCACTGCGATGTACACCCGAAACTATAGGATGTTGTATGTCAGTCATGCTTCAATTAAAACAACAACAATGCTGTTGTGAAATGGAAGCACATGAAAGAAGAGACATGAGGGCAGGAACAGAATCCCCGAAGTGTGTCCCAAGAGATTTCTAGAAGGACAGAGAAAATGGAGGAGGGGCAACACTTATGTGTCCGCAGCTTTATTTTTGTCACAGAAGTCATCTCTCACTGAAATTGTAATTATAATTTAATTATATGGCAGCATGATTATTCCTATCTGAAATAAATCTTTATAGCATGTGCTTACGTGCTTGATTATTGTCTGTTCCCTCCTTTGGAGCGTCTTCTTCTCGTGGGTTGGCCCCTCGTGTCCCCAATGCCCAGAATAAGGATGCCCTCAACAACAATTTACTAAATAAAACATGGATGAATCCCGTCAAACAAGGAATAAATGGGGATTCCCCAGATCAGAAGACCTGAGCCTTCCGCCTGAAAAGGCGTGAGGGTGTCACCAAGATTGGAACTTGGTTCAACCACTTTGGGTAACTTGCAGCGACATCTCCCAAAGCACTCACAATTCCTTGTGAGGCAGGAATTTCACTGCTGGGCACATGGCCCAAAGAAATGAAAATAGATACCTACCAAAGACATGTGTAGGAATATTCATAACAGCTTTACTGGTAAAAAGCCCCATCCTAGAGACAGCCCCAACCTCCCACCACAGCAGAACGGACGGACAGACATCCCGTGGTCAGTTCACGCGCTGGAATGGTGTGCAGCAATGAAACAGAAAAGCTCTACGCACACCAAAAACCGTGTACTATTCATGCCTTCTGGATTTTCTCTACCTCTTTTTTTTTAAAGTAAACTCTACAACCAACATGGGGCTCGAACTCATGACCCCAAGATCAAGAGTCGCACGCTCCACCGACTGAGTCAGCCCAGCACCGATTCTCTATTTCAGATGCTCTGACATCCCCTGACCCTGACAGACTGCCCCTCCCAGGGCCAACCAGGTCCCAGCGCTAGTAAATGCCTAGCCTGGGAGCCTTCCCCATGCAAACTCACCAGTCCGGAGCCCATGCACCTCACCACCTCCTCCAGTGGCTCACACTCGGGGCCAGGATTCCCCGGCCCAAATCACCCCAGAGCCAGGTTCCAGACAACTCAACAGACAACCGGAATACAATTATTCAGACTGCCCAGTCCTAAACCTGCTTACCCTGCCTCACCACTTCTTCCCGGGGAAACCATGTTAAGGCACCTGCCCAGGCTTTCCCGTCGCCCCCTCGGCTCCTCCCCAGCTCCCCCTCCCCGTCCCCTCTTCTCCTGCCCCCCACGGGTCCTGCCCTGGGAACTACACCCAACAAATTCTCAGGCTAACGGCAGTCCTCTCCTGATCTGTGGGCCTCACCGCAATAATAATAAAATCAACATTATAAAACAAGCAGGGTGTGAGCAGGGAGGCCCGGCTCAGACTGGGCTGATATGCCCCTAGGCTGCCTGGGGCCCACCTACTGCCTGCACTGGGTGTGAGCTGCAGCCTGGCCAGGGGCCACCTGCTGGTGCCACCGCTGCTGGTGCACTTGCCTGGTGTGGCCATGGACTCCCACCTGGAACTCGGAAGCCGGGCCCTCCCTAAGTTCTGGTCTGAGCTGTTACCTGCCTAGATTGCAGGATGACATTGCAGGGCACCCCCCTTTGCCTAGGGGTCTAGCTGAGTTTCTGAAAGGCTCCTCTGAAGGGACAGAGGTAGGCCTTACTTCCCTCCCAGGGCCGTGTGCGGGCCTGAGCAGGCAGCACCGACAAGTGTGGGCAAACCGAGGTGCCGTGCTCCCTACTTTTCAGCCTGCCAAGAGGAGCGGGGGGTGGGGGGTGGGGAGCACTCCTTCAAAGTACTGGTGAATTTCAAACCACACACTGAGTCAGTGCAGGGGCAGCCCCCTCAGGGACCATGGCACCCCCCAGGTCCCTAGTTGTGTTGTTTGCCTGCTAAAGTCCTGACTCCTCCCCTGACTTGGTGGGGTAGGAGGGATCACATCCATAGAGAATTTGGAGGGAGGGAGGAGGGAGAGGATGGAGGGGAGGAGGGGGGGAGAAGAAGGAATCACCCCAGCTACTGGCTGCTGCCTAGAGACAGGCCAATGGGCCCCCGTACCCCAGAGCCAGTATCGCTAAAATTAACTCCACCCACGCGCCTGGGGACGCTCAGTCGCTTAAGTGTCTGCCTTCAACTCAGGTCATGATCTCAGGGTCCTGGAATCAAGTCCCACTTTGGGCTCCCTGCTCAGGGAGGAGCCTGCTTCTCCCTCTCCCTCTACCCCCCCCCAACTGCTCATGATCTCTCTCTCTCTCTCTCTCAAATAGATAAAATCTTTAAAAAAAAATTAAGGGCCGTCTGGATGGCTCAGTCATTGGGCGTCTGCCTTCGGCTCAGGTCGTGATCCCAGGGTCCTGGGATCGAGCCCCGCATCGGGCTCCCTGCTCAGCGGGAAGCCTGCTTCTCCCTCTCCCTCTCCCCCTGCTTGTGGTCTCTCTCTCACTGTGTCTCTCTCTGTCAAATAAATAAATAAAATCTTTTTAAAAATAAATAAATAATTAACTCCACCCAACCAACGCCGGTAGAGATTTTGCTCTTACAGATTTGGCTAATGTGTTCTACTCAGCACCCATTTCAGTGGCCCCTCAGCCTATCTGCCTTCCCCCCTGCAGGGACACACACCTTCACCAGGCTCCTCCGGGGGCCTCAACAGCTTCACCTGCACACACCATCCTTGCAGACAAGACCTGACCGCATCACCTTCCTCCAGGAGCACAGCTGTGACGTTACCAGGAGGACCTCTTGCTCTAGCGAGATTCATCGGACACGTTCCTTCAGGTCTTACAAACCAGCATCCTTTTTGGCTTCTGGCAGCAACATGTTCCTCATTTAGAAATTCTACCTCAATCAAACTCAGAATCAGCTCAGGGTCAGCAGGGCCCCTCTAATGAAAGGCTCTAAGATCCGTCCAAATTAAGTCAACAGGCACTCCCTGCCGGGCCTCTGAGACTCCTTCACCGTAGAGGCCTGGGCAACCTCCTCTCCTGCCCCTGAGGTCTCTGGACCACCCAGGATGGCCCTTAGTTGTCCAAGGGCTTCTGATGCAAGAAACTGCCTCTCTTGTCCTCATGCTAAACACCATTAAAACCAAAATTGCGGGCGCCTGGGTGGCTCAGTTGGTTAAGTGACTGCCTTCGGCTCAGGTCATGATCCTGGAGTCCCAGGATCGAGTCCCACATCGGGCTCCCTGCTCAGCAGGGGAGTCTGCTTCTCCTTCTGACCCTCCTCCCTCTCATGCTCTCTATCTCTCATTCTCTCTCTCAAATAAATAAATAAAATCTTTTAAAAAAAATTAAAAAAATAACAAAATAACAAATAATAAATAAATAAATAAATAAAACCAAAATTGCTGGCTACATAATGGGCTTTCCTAGAAATAGAGGCACTCACAGACCCTGAGCCTGGGACCCTCCCAAGGCAGGGGCCCCTTTGCTGGGGTCATAGAAACTGCACCCCACAAGCTCAGCACGGCTGATGAGGCCTCCTACAACAGGAAGGAGCCAGACCTGGGCCCTCTGGCATATTCCACCTGACCTCCCCTGTCCTCAGTCCCTGGCCAGGAGGAAGGTCACCCCTCCCCCAGGAGCCCCCCATTACCTGAATGAACATCAATGACAGCTTGTTGACTGTGTGAGTTGCACCACCAACCATCATAAAGATGACAGCACTCATTAGAACATTGCTGCTTTTCATCTCTTAGGATGTTCCAGACAAAGGTCAGAACCCAATGGTCAACACAGTTGGCCAGACTTTGGGCAGTCATCTTGGTACTGGAGTTCTGGCCAACAACTGGCCCCCTCTCTACATTGATTATACACACTGTTGGGCTATTGGCTGAGGGTAAAGGACTCGGAATCTCTTGCCCCATAGGGATACCCCAAATCACACCTGTCTCCCCATATCTGAAGGCCACAAAACAAGGCCTGGCCAGCCCACTCCTATCCCTTCTGGAGTTAGACAGGACTGGTAGTAACCAGGTACACATTTCACTTCTCAGAACGGGCTCTTGGAAAAGGCACTCAACAGAACTTTCCTGGTCCTAATAGGGCCAGAGAGTTAGAGCTCAGAGACATAATGGTTTCCTCAAACATCTTCTTTTCCAAATTCCAATCCAGCAAATGGACCCCAAACAGGGCCTCTTTCTTGCCCCAGGCCTTAATCTCTCTTAATTCAAGGTCCTTGGCCAACTCAAAACTCAATGTCAAATTTAAAAATGTCCTACACTCCTTTCCTACATTTATTTTTTTTAAAGATTTTATTTATTTATTTGAGAGAGAGAGAATGAGAGCCAGAGAGCACGAGAGGGAAGAGGGTCAGAGGGAGAAGCAGACTCCCTGCTAAGCAGGAAGCCCGATGTGGGACTCGATCCCGGGACTCCAGGATCATGACCTGAGCCGAAGGCAGTCGCTTAACCAACTGAGCCACCCAGGCGCCCTCCTTTCCTACATTTAAAGGGGGATTTGTCTCCCCTCCATGGTCATAAAGACGCATTATATATTATATACAGGCCTCTAATATTGTCTCCCCCCATCTTTATAAATTTCCAATCTTGCCCCTATCCCAGAAGGGCTGGAGGCCACAGTGAAGGCACCTATTCTCCTAGAACCCATTAACCATAGGTTGTCCCGTGGGCCAGGCAGCTGCTCATCTGATAGAGGGCCCATCCGAGCCTAAACTTACACATACACACACACACACACACACACACACACACACACACACACAGAGAATAAACACAAAACCTGTCAAGTGCAACCATACACCATTCTGTTGACTACTGGTCTCATTACTGTCTATCTAGGAGCTTTCATTGGTTTGTAATCAAAGATCCACACCCTCCAAGTGAGCCATTGTTTCAACCAGGCAAGAGTTTGCTTAATACGTGCCCCACAACCCAAAGACCTCGCCACTTAGCTATCACCAACCAAACCAACAACTGAGGCAATGAGCCCGCAGTAAGGGGGCCTGCCTACAGGCTCACGCTGGAACCCCAGCCCAGCCTTGTCTTAACACCACAGAGCCACAAGGCCAACAGCCTCATCTCCCTGAGCAGGGACCCAGGCCCACATTTCAGATGACCTCTCCGTGGCCCAGGAGCTGGCTGCTGGAGATCACTGGGAAAAGTTCACCCCGACTCTCAAACCCCTGCCCCAGCCATACCCACAGACTGCCTCTGCTAAGGCACAAAGTGGACACCGATCCTGACTGCTTTCCTTCCTTTGGGATTAGGGATTCTATGATGTTTCCCGAGCTTGCTGTCTGCTTGGTCAGGATCCTGGTTAACTCCTTGCTCTCTGTGGAAACAGACACACCTATACGTATGTGCCAACACTCCACGCCCAAAGGGAAATCTGGCCAAGGTCACTATTATCTGGACCAGTCTAACAATTAATGGAGATAATGCTTTCCCCCCGGGGGCACCTGCCTCATACTAGTGAACCCTACAACCCCCTTGGGGAGAGGACTGCCTACCCCCCACTGCCTTTCCCTACTAACCCTCCAGCTTTCCATCAAGACCCTGCGGTTCCCACCATAACCATGACCACCCTTCCCCCTGATTACACACAACAGCATGCCTCCTCACAGACTTCACTAAACCAGCAGTTCATACTCCCAACAGCATCACTGCTGGACCTGCAGCCTGACCTCCCAAAAACATCCACCAAGACAGTATTAGTGAAAGAAAGTGAAACAAACAACTATATACATCTACATGCTTTTAACAATCTACCACCCCACTGAGCTATTGTTAGAAACCCTGGGAGGGCGCCTGGGTGGCTCAGTTGGTTAAGCGACTGCCTTCGGCTCAGGTCATGATCCTGGAGTCCCGGGATCGAGTCCCACATCGGGCTCCCTGCTCAGTGGGGGGTCTGCTTCTCCCTCTGACCCTCTTCCCTCTCGTGCTTTCTATCTCTCATTCTCTCTCTCTCTGAAATAAATAAAATCTTAAAAAAAAAAAAAAGAAAAGAAACCCTGGGAATTTCAGATTGACTTTCTTGGACAGTGCCATATAAGTAAGAAACTTAGGTATGGGCCAGCCCAGAGGGGCTCCTGCTATTTCTACTGGTGTCACTCCTTCCTAGTCTTATGATACAATTTTTTTCTATGCTGTTCAGGAAAACTTATACCCTACTCTCTAAAAGTCCCCTTATCATCACCACAAAGATTCCTTAACGTGATGTCAAAGCATCAGAGGGCGAGGGCACTGTACTAATCATGCCTTTTTCTTTTCTGTAATTCTCAAGGTTATGCTATCTTGTTGACCCTGAGGAGACTGCCCCTCGCAGGGCCCGTTCCTAGATATAGTTAATGACTTGTTTGGAAGGGTGCCTTTCACATGCAGATTTATCAATCCAGAGCCCATGCACCACAATAGGAAGGAATAACAAAGTCAGAGGACTCATTAACTACAAGACAAGGTCCTGGGATCAAGCAACCGGCTCCCTGCTCAGCCTGGGAGTCTGCTTCTCCCTCTCGCTCTGCTGCTCCCCCTGCTTGTGCACGTACCCTCTCTCTGTCTCTCTTTTTCTCTCTCTCAAATAAATAAAATCTTAAAAAAAAAAAGAAAGAACAGACACATAGATCAATGGAACAGAACAGAAAGCCAAGAAATAGACCCACACACATGTAATCAACTGATCTTTGACGACAGAGCAAAAGCAGTTCAGTGGAGAAAGGACAGGCTCTCTGGGATACTCTCCTCAGAGAGCCTATCCATTGGACGTCCGTATGCAAAAGAATAAAGGAACCTAGGGCGCCTGGGTGGCTCAGTCGTTAAGCGTTTGCCTTCAGCTCAGGTCATGGTCCCAGGGTTCTGGGATCGAGTCCCACATGGGGCTCCCTGCTCAGCGGGAAGCCTGCTTCTCCCTCTCCCACTCCCCCTGCTTGTGTTCCCTCTCTCGATGTCTCTCTCTGTTGAAAAATAAATAAAATCTTAAAAAAAAAAAAAAGAATAAAGGAACCTAGACCAGACCTGACACAAAAACTTACTCAAAATTGGGGTGCCTGGCTGGCTCTGTCGTGGAGCGTGCCACTCTTGATCTCGAGGTTTTAGGTTTGAGCCCCACGCTGGGTGTAGAGATTACTTAAAAATAAAATCTTTTTTTTTTTTAAGATTTTATTTATTTGACACAGAGAGAGAGAGAGCACAAGCAGGGGGAGTGGCAGGCAGAGGGTGAGGGAGAAGCAGGCTCCCCGCTGAGCAGGGAGCCCTATGTGGGGCTCGATCCCAGGACGCTGGGATCATGACCTGAGCCAGAGGCAGATGCTTAACCGACTGAGCCACCCAGCCGCCCTAAAATAAAATCTTAGAGAAAAAATTTACTCAAAATGGATCACAGACCTAAATGTAAAATGCAAAATGACAAAACTTCTTGAGGAAAATATAAGAGAAAAACCCACATGACCTTGGGTTTGGTGATGAGCTTTTTTTTTTTTTTTTGAAGATTTTATTTATTTATTTGACAGAGAGACAGCGAGAGCAGGAACACAAGCAGGGGGAGTGGGAGAGGGAGAAGCAGGCTTCCCGCCGAGCAGGGAGCCCGATGCGGGGCTCGATCCCAGGACCCTGGGATCATGACCTGAGCGGAAGGCAGACGCTTAATGACTGAGCCACCCAGGCGCCCCTGGTGATGAGCTTTTAAATACGACACCAATGGTACAACCCATGAAAGAGAAAAAAATATATAGTTTTAACTTTATTAAATGTACAACTTTGGTTCTGTGAAAGACAATGTTATAAGAATGCGAAGACAAGCCACAGACTGGGAGAAGATATTCGCGAAACACAAGTCTGATGAAGGACTTGAATCCAAAATATATAAACAAATATTAAAAGTCAACAGTAGATAACAACCCAGTCAACAAATGTGCAGAAGACCTCAACAGACAGCTCCCCACAGGAGACAAATGACGATGGGTGCCTGAAAAGATGCTCAGCATCATTTGTCATCAGGGAAATGCAAATGAGAGCAATAATGAGATACTACTACACACCTATGAGAATGGATAAAATCCTCAACACCTACAACACCAGATGCTACTGAGGATGTGG
The DNA here is from genome assembly GCF_003265705.2 of Callorhinus ursinus. Lineage (NCBI taxonomy): Eukaryota > Metazoa > Chordata > Mammalia > Carnivora > Otariidae > Callorhinus > Callorhinus ursinus. The sequence continues at coordinate 68,744,133 of NW_027397070.1, forward strand.
AGCGACAGGAACTCCCATTCCTTGCTGGTGGGAATGCAGAATGGCATGGCCGCTTTGGAAGACAGTGTGGCAGCTTCTTCTTCTTTTTTTAAGATTTTATTTATTTATTTGAGAGAAAGAGAGAGTGTGGGGGGGAGGGGCAGAGGGAAAGGGAGAAAGAGTCTCAAGCAGACTCCCCACTGAGCGTTGAGGGGATGCGGGGCTCAATCTCCCAACCCTGAGATTACGATCTGAGCTGAAACCAAGAGTCGGACACTTGCTTAGTCAACTGTTGCCACCCAGGCACCCCAAGTGTGGCAGCTTCTCACAAAATTAAACATGGCCTTACCATACGATCCAGCAGTTGTGCTCCTCAATGTTTACCTAACTGCTGTGAAAACTCACGCCCACACAAAACCTTCATGTGAACATTTATAGCAGCTTTATTTCTAGTTACGTAAAATGTGAAGCAACAGAGGTGCCTTTCGATAGGTGCATGGATAAACAAACTGTGGTCCATCCAGACAAGGGAATATCAATCAGAGATAAAAGGAAATGAGGTAGGAACGCCTGGCTGGCTCGGTGTTTGGAGCGTGCAACTCTCGATCTTTGGGTCATGAGTTTGAGCCCCATACTGGGTGGAGAGATTACTAAAAAATAAACTTTAAGGGCGCCTGGGTGGCTCAGTTGGTTAAGCAACTGCCTTCGGCTCAGGTCATGATCCTGGAGTCCTGGGATCGAGTCCCACATCGGGCTCCCTGCTCAGCGGGGGGTCTGCTTCTCCCTCTGGCCCTCCTCCCTCTCATGCTGTCTCTCATTCTCTCTCTCAAATAAATAAATAAAATCTTTAAAAAAATAAAAATAAAAAATAAACTTTAAAAAAAAAAGGAAATGAGCTAACAAGTCATTAACAGACGTGGAGGAATCTTAAATGCATACTGCTAAGTGAAAGAAGCCAGTCTGAAAACACTATGTACTGTATGATTCCAATCATATAACATTCTGGAAAAGGTAAAACCATGGAGACTATAAAGAGAACAGTAGTTGCCGGGGGTGCTGGGGGTGGTGAGGGTTGAACAGGAGCAGCACAGGGGAATTTTCAGGGAGGTGAAATCATGGTGTAGGAGACTGTAACAGAGGATAGACAACATTAGCGTCTGTCAAAACTCATAGACCTTGATATCACAGAGCGTACTTCGATGTACAGCCACAATTTTAAAAAACCATTTAGGAATCAGGAATACCAGGAAAGAACACAGAATGCAACAGAAGAATCTAATTGATGAGAAACGTCTGAAACAGCTTTGCTGAAGGGCAGGGGAGAATCAGATGCTGCCCTGAGTAATTTCGGAAATGAGAGTCACAGGACTATACTCTAGTTGATGAAGCTGCTTCCCATGGAATCACCAGTTAATAACTCTAGAACCACTAAACATGTACTGGAATTGAACAATTAAGTTTTTTTTTAATATTTATTTATTTAATTGACAGAGAGAGAGAGAGAGACGGGTTGAGAGGGAACACAAGCCGGGGGAGTGGGAGGGAGAGAAGCAGGCTTCTGGCTGAGCAGGGAGCCCGATGCGGGGCTCGATCCCAGGACCCTGGGATCATGACCTGAGCCGAAGGCAGTCGCTTAACCAACTGAGCCACCCAGGTGCCCCGAACAATTAAGTTTATAAAAAAAAAAAAAGGCAGATATCTGGTGAGAGGCAGGTTTCTCCAGGTTGGAGCAGAAGATTACAGATAAGTAGAGAAGAGGCTAGAATGTTCCACGTGGTAACTGATTAGAGGTGGAGACACCAATATAAATGTTTAGCTTAACACAGATAAAGATGATTACTTGTAGAAATAATTATAGATGCATATACACAGGGATTAGAATACATAAATATATTTCCTTGCTTTGTCAGCCAACAGCACCCAGAAGGAAGGACATCCTAGTACCTTCGATCACATGTGATCTTGATTTCTAATACCCTTCCCCAGTAAAAGGAACCAGGGCTCCGTGGAGAAATGGCAGATTCTAGGACTGGAGCAAGAAATATACGAGATGAGCCTGGAGCATCTTGCAACTCCAGAAAGTAAGGAAGTGCTCAGAACACACACACACACACACACACACACACACACACACACACCACATATACACAGACCCCATACACACGCAATGATGGGGTACATCAAAGGGACACAGGAGCCAACTGAAAGAGCTCCCAATGGCCAAAGCTAGAACAATTTGAGCAACAAAATAATAAGACAGCATTAGACTTTAGCCCAAAGTATTAAATAAATCTCGTGAATCCATACTCATAATATCAATAAATAATTGAGTAACAAAATGGAGAAGAGAGATCTTCCATGCAAGGAATTCCAAATAATTTAGGCAGATACCCCACCTTCAAGGAGGTGGAGCACAACTCCCCACTCCTCAAGCATGGGCTGTACAGTGATTTCCTTCCAAAGTGTGGAAGCTGGGAAAAGAGTCACCTTGCAGCGGAGAAACCTGGCCAACATACCTCTGCCAGGTGACTAAGGTCAACAGGAACAGTGATAGGTCAGGTTGATAGGATGCACCCTTGAAATGATGAAATCGTCTGATGAGTAGGGCACGTCACCTCTGTGATCTTCCTCCTCCAAAGCCATGACCCAGTCTAATCCTGAGGAAGACACATCAGGCAAATCTCAATTCAGGAATATGACACAAAATACCTGGCCGGTACTACTTAAAACTATCAAGATCATCAAAAGCAAGTAGTGGCTGAGAACGTGTCACAGCCAAGAGGTGCCTAAGGAGACATGACGACTGAATGCAATGGGGTGTCCTGGCTGAGATCTTAGAACAGAAAAAAGACGTTAAAGAAAAAACTGAGGAAATCTGAACGTAGTATGGATTCTAGTTAGTAACAGTGTATAAAGATTTTATTAGTTGTAACTTACCATACTAATGTGAGATGTTAACTGAAGGGAAGGGACACCTAGATGGTTCAGTGGGTGTAGAGCACATGGCTTTTGATCTCTGGGTAGTGAGTTCAAGCCCCTTGATGGACCTAGAGATTACTTAAGAATTTTTTTAAATAAACAAAAGGGGAAACAGGAATGGAGATATGAGTTTTCTGCACTATCTTCCCAGTAATTGTGTAAATCTAAAACTGTTCTGGGCGCCTGGGTGGCTCAGATGGTTGGGCGTCTGCCTTCGGCTCAGGTCGTGATCCCAGGGTCCTGGGATCGAGTTCCGCATCGGGCTCCCTGCTCCTTGGGAGCCTGCTTCTCCCTCTGCCTCTCTCTCTCTCTCTCATGAATAAATAAATAAAATCTTAAAAAAAATCTAAAACTGTTCTAAAATTTATAAGTTTATATAAAAAAAAAAAACCAAGTAGACAAAAGCATACCACTCTATGTTTCCATTCAAGAGAAGTTCAAGAATAGTTAAACTAGTCAGTGGTATTAGAGGTCAGAACAGTGGTTTCTTCTGGGGATGAGAGGAAGCAGGGGAGTGGAGAGGGGCTCAAAGTGAGTGGTCTGCATCTGGACGCGGGTGGTGACTACCCCAGTGTAGACTAAGGTAAAACTTCACTGAGCTGTATTATTAAGATGTGTGCATTTTATATGTTACACCTTAATTCAAGTGAACACAAGGGGCGCCTGGGTGGCTCAGCTGGTTAAGCGTCTGCCTTCGGCTCAGGTCATGATCCTGGGGTCCTGGGATGAAGTCCCACGTCCTGCCTCCCATTCAGTGGAGAGCCTGCATCTCCTTCTCCATCTGCCCCTCTCGCCCGTTCATGCTCTCTCGCTCTCTCACTTGCTCGCTCTCGTTCTCTCTCGAATACATAAAAATCTTAAAAAAGAGTGAATACAAAGTAAAACAATAACCACCACCAAAAAGCTGGACATCACCATCTAGAAACACTGTACAGAAATTTCTGAACGCCCACCGAAGAGAAAAATCCCAAAAGCTTCCAAGAAGAAACAGAAAAGGCATTACCTGCAAAAGAACGCGGGTCACCCTGGCCACTGACCTCTCACCAGCAAGGCGGTGGGTGGGTGGGCAGCGGAGCAGGGGGCCCTGCCCGCCCCCGGGCGTCTCTCCCACCGCCGCCCCCCTGCCCGCCCCCCCACGCACGCGCACCCGCGTGCGCGCACGTGCGCACCCACGCGGCTGAGTGCACGCACACACCCCTCCCTGTGTCCCCAAATCTCTCATCCCGCCCACCTGCCTCGTCTGTCTCCAATCTCTCCGGCCCAGTCCAAGAGCCGCCTCCTCCCAGAAGCTCCCCGAGCTGTCGGCCCGAGCTAGAGGCTCATCCTTCTCTCTGCTCCCCTAGGCACCTGGCGCTACCTCTGCCATCCGCAGGGGTCCGCGGGGAGAACCGGGCTGCCGAGGCTGTAGGAAGTCATCAGCTGCCCAGTGAAGCTCACCAGATCACCCAAGGCCTCCTCCATCAGGCCCTGGGAGCCGGGCCAGCAGAGAGCCAGGCCCTGAGATTGAATTCACGGCACCTCTTGATTAAGTCATTTTCGGACCTGTGGCTTAAGGACAAAATAAAAACCGGTTGGAGAAGTCGGCCCTGTTTTGGGGCGGGGAGGAGGATTTCAACTGCGCACCACATACAAACCAACTTAGTCGGGTGTGGACATTCGGGGCATGTCATGTGCTATCAGCCCCAGAGGCTGGGCCCTTCTCCAGCTCCATGCCAGGGCCAGCCCGGGTCAACAGTGACGGTCCCTGCTCTTTGCTATAATCTGGGAACCCTCACTCTTCCATGTCACAGTGGAGGAACTGGGCTCAGCTAGAAGCAGAGGCATGAGCTCCGCTCTGGCCTGTCTGGCTCTTGCGCACTCCACCAGGATATTGACGGCCACGGAGCTGAGATTTCCAAATCAAAGCTCTAGAATGTTCTCGGCTCCAGGCCTGGGTGTGACAGCGTGGCAGGCAGGCACTGGAGCAGCCTGGGGTTGGCACACTGCACACTCATTCCTCTCCTGTCTCCTCCCTGCCACCTGTCTGTGGGTCTTGTCAGGATTCACCCTCCACGGGGCCAGCTCCTGGCCCTGACAGTCTGCAGAGAGAGACCCATTCGGAAGCTCAGATCGCGTGGGGGTTGCTGCTGGTACAACCCAACGCTAACCCAAGCCGGAGCCTGGAGCTGGTCGGTGGACCGAGGAGGCTGAGGGTCCAAGGGCTGGCGGGGAGGCAGGAAGATGCTCAGCTCCCCAGATCCAACACCATACTCATCATAGAAGTCATTGTCAACCACTCAGTCCCACTGATGGACTCGGCTGGGCTTAGGGTCACCCTCCCGGTTGGAGTACAGTGGATTTGAAGAGGAAAACCCCAGAGCTCCATAGAGTGGGGGGTAATGTGGAATGGCAGGCAGAGTGAGTGGGGCCCCACATGTTCAGACACACCAAAGACCCTGGACCTGGGAGAGCCCTCTCCTTAGGGGTCTCAGTTCAACGGGATTGTGTTTTCAGGGGGCTAATCCATGTTTGTGGCTGACACAAATCTGGAGAGCCCCAAAGGCCTCAGACGTGTCCCTCACAAAGGTCCAGGATCAGCCCCTGCCCAGCTGCAGACCTCTGCCTTCTCCTCTGGTCGGCTCTGCCCTCACGCCCCACCCCCATCTTCCTGAATCCGAAGGCATGGGTGATACCCCAAGCCCGCGCAGGGCACCCCATCACCACCACCCAAACAGCCCTGGCAATGTGTCATGGGCCACCTTGCACCTTGCAACTTCAGCCCTGCCTCGGCCGCCACGGGAAGGATGGGTTGGAGACGTGGAATGCCTGCCGATGGAGCGGGAGGAGAGCAGGAAAACCTGCAAAAAGACACGGTGTGGATTCGTCACTGGGCACGTGTCTGCATGGATACACCCATATATCCATATCCAGCACGGAATATTCCGACCAACCTCTTCCTGCAGTCCGAGGGTTCCCACGGGTGTGTGTGTGTCTGTCTGTCGGTCTGTCTGCGAGCGTGATGGTACCTGCATGTGAGTGTGCGTGGTGTCAGAGCAAGTGCTCTGGAGAAAACCTGGAAGGAATCTCCCAAGCCGGAGGCAGGGATGACTTCCCGGAGGTCAGGAGGTGAGGTTGTGGGACCAGGGTTGTTGTTTTAACGCCTCTGCTCTGTTTTACAAGCGCAGATCATTTAAAAGAATAAAAGCTATCTAATGTTTTAAAACTAGCGGACCGCTCAGGGCCAGCATCCCTGAGCCTCGCCCTCCTCCCGCTCCCCGCCCTGCGCCCCCTGCCGGCGGGAGGTCAGCCACAGCGCCCCGCGCCTGCGCCAGGGTCTTGACGGCTCCCGGGCCTTTGCGTCGCGGTTACATCGCGGTTACGCCCCTGGGAGCAACCGCCCTCAGGCCCAGAAGCCAGGCACCGCGCAGGAGCTTGCCTCCCGTTTCTGGCCCCGGGGCTTTCCCGGGACCGGGATGTGCCTGTGGCCGGTAGGAACTGCAGCGCGCCGGTGCCCAGGGCCCCCCATCCCACCCTCCCACAAACGAGGACCACGGAGACAGAGGGCGCCTCAACACTGGGCAAAAGGAGGGGCAGAGAAATTTGCTTTTGGAATTCTTATTTTAACCTCTTTTCCACTGGTCTATAAGTCCTCTATCTGGGCGGACCCATGGTAACACCCCCCGCCCCCACCCTGTCTCCACCCTGGGACACGATCAGGGCTCTGTGCACCCCCCAGGTGGGGGTGGGGGTGGAGGGGAGAATCGCTGGTGGCCAAGCCATGGCCTGGGTGGGGGACGGGGGAGTCCTGAAGGTGTGGGGGGGTCTGTGGGTTCGGTCCTCCAAGGGCCAGGGAGAGAGAGAGTTCCTCACGGAAAGAAAAGAGATTCCCAGCAGAAGAAAGGCCTGGCAGTGGGAAGGAGCCAGCTTGCTGTGTTCCTGGGTGGGGAAGGGTCATTGCAAGAGGCTTGGGAGGGTCTCTAGCGGTTGGGGGGTGAGAGGAGGTATGGAAGAGATGCAGCCACAAGAGACGACCATTAAAAGTCCTGTAAAACAAATCCATCCACAGGTGAATCCACCTTGAACATTTCTTTTTGAGTCCCTTGCTCCTGGGGCCAACTTGGCAGCAACTGGGTCAATGACACTTCCCCCTCTGCAGAGAGCAAAGGCAAATGGGGGACTGCAACCGAGACCTTGAAAGAGACAGGCACACTTAGCCTGTTGGTCACTGATTGAACCAGGGGCTGCCAAGCCTTTTGTCGGCCCCACCGGATATTGGCTCCCCTGGAGAGTGGAGTGCAGGAATGGCCTGCTCCAGGAGGCAAGACTAGACAGCATGCCTGAGGCTAATCCTTGTGCTGACTTAATCACCTCGTAGGCCGAGGGGCCTGGCTCATTCAACCCTATCTACCTTCCGGGCACTGCCTGCTTTTAAACCCCAATCACTGACTCACCACACCCCACCCCCTATTCATCCATCTGCCACAGAGAAGGATTTATCGAGGGCCAGCACAGGGTCACACAGAGGGTGGAAGGGAGAGTCTAGAGCTGGGGTCCTTTTTTTTTTTTAAACAGGCTTCTTCTTCTTCTTTTTTTTTTAAGATTTTATTTATCCATTTGATAGAGAGAGAGAGATAGCCAGAGCAGGAACACAAGCAGGGAGAGTGGGAGAGGGAGAAGCAGGCTTCCCGCAGAGCAGAGGGCCCGATGCGGGACTTGATCCCAGGACTCTGGGATCACGACCCGAGCCGAAGGCAGACGCTCAACGACTGAGCCACTCAGGCGCCCCAAGAGCTGGGGTCCTATACCCCCAAAACAGTCTCAGCATTCACCAGTACCACCCCCAAGCAGGGTATTTGACCAGCTTCAACCAAATCTCCCTTCTGAATGCTCTTCTCACCCATGTAGCCTGGCACCTTTCACACTGGTATGCCTTTGCTCAGGCGGTTCCGCTGCCTGGAATGTCCTTGGGCCTGGCAGAAGTCCCACTCACACTTCAAAGGCCACTTACTTGGTGAAGCTGTCCCAGACACCTCTCCTAAGCATGGCTGTCCTTGGCCCAGACAGGTGGTCTTGCCTCTGGGTTGTCAGCGCCAATACGGGGCACACAGTAGCTATCTGATAGGTGCAGACTGAGTGCATTCCTCATCCACTCACTGAATAAAGACTCAGTCTGCACTCTGAGCCTTGGTTTCCCAGCTGTGGAATAGATGCTGGGAAGAGCAACCATGGCCTGTCCCTCTAGAAGTGACCTGGTGCACAGGGACCTTTGGGAACCCACCCCCTGGGAGCCTCTGGGCTGCCATCAGCCCAGAGATTTCTTTTTTTTTTAAACTTTTTATTTATTTATTCATGAGAGACAGAGAGACAGAGAGAGAGAGAGAGAGGCAGAGGGAGATGCAGGCTCCCGCGGAGCAGGGAGCCTGATGCGGGACTCGATCCCAGGACCCTGGGATCATGACCTGAGCCGAAGGCAGACGCTTAACCATCTGAGCCACCCAGGCGCCCCTTCAACAACAGATTTGGTTCAGGTCACAGTCTAGTATACAAAAAAAGCTGAATGGGTCAAGTTCCCTCAACCAAGACTCTATTAACTAACCACTTGCCATGCTATTATTATCATTACAACAACATATAGATAAATAACATATAATAATGTTGAGTGAAAGGAGGTAGATCGGAGAGAGCACATACTGCATGATGCCATTTAAATAAAGTACCAAAAACAGACAAACTTAATCTGTAGTGGCAAAAGGCAAAATAGCAGTTGCCCCCGGTGGAGGCTCCTGGTGGCCTGAAATGTGCGATCACTTCATCTGCATGGAGCCACAGGGCAGACATATGGAAACATTCATCTGGTTGCTCACGTAAGATTTTGTACTTTAATGTAAATACACCAATAAAGCTACTTATAATAACATACCACGAGGACTAATGTTAGTCCGAGCCCCTTCCATGCTGGCAGGCCGGGCTGTCTCCACTGCTGAGGCCCCAGGGCCAAACACAACTCTCTCCACCCATCCTCACAATGGGGAACACTCATCAATATCCCCATTATACAACCACGGAGACTGCAGTTCTGTGGAAGCTGGTCCTGCTGGACTCCAAAGTTCTTCCCAGGAAGTTCTGTGGCCACCCCAGCTCTGGGAGGGGAGGCAGAGATGTGAGTCAGAGCATGGAGCCTGAGCTTCTAGCGAGCACCTGGGCCAGCTACTATAGCCAGGACGTGAGGAGCCAGAGAAGGAGGAACGGAAGCTTCTGGGAGGTGATGTGCAGGCTGAGTCTTAGGGAATGGGTGAAGTTTCCGCCAGCAAAAACAGCCGCCCAGGTGGAAGAAACAGCAGAAGCAAAGGCCTGAGGGAGGGGGGTACAAGGTGTGGTCAGGACAGGGGTGCCCTGGCCGGGCTGGCACACAGGAGCTGGAGGCTCAGCAGGGCAGGTGTGACTGGCACAACCACAGGCCGGAGCCGGGGAATGCTGGGGTCTTTTGGGAACTCTGGGGTCCTGAGAAACGTCCAGAATGCTTTAGTAAGATGGTATCAGACATGATTTGCTTTTGAGCTAGTGTCAGCCAGCTATGCCCAGATTCAGAAAAGAGGTACATCAGGCAGGATGGATCTGAGGTCATCTACCTAGGCACAGAGCCTTGGGCCGCCTGAAATCCAGGGTGACACAACCCAGCCCCTCCACCCAGGTGGCTCCTGTTGAGACACACATGACTGTGGTCCTTGGCAAGGACACCGGATGCCTCCTCCAAGTGGTCGTAGGGAGGACAAAGATCTCAGGCAGCCTGGGTAGGGACATAGGGACATAGGGCTCAGAGGGAAGAAAATCAAGAGGCCCTCGAATTCCATCTCACGCTTGGCCACTGTTAGCTCTCCTCAGGGAATGTGGAATGGGACAGAGTTTTATTTTCCTTGGAGAAGCTGTTACTACCTCAGAGGAGCATCTTAAAATCAATGACATCTTAGACACAAGGATGTCTGTAGGTATATATGTGTTTGTTTCCACTGAAAATTATACTGTGATAAGGACGGTGGAAGGAAGGAGAGAGAAAAAACTTAAAATGTCATCATTACTCATAGTTGGGAGCCAATAGATAATCTTTAGAGAAATAAAGGATGAAGTGTGTTATATAAAATTATGAAGGTAATCACGAGTACACAGCTACAAAATTTCCAAAGTATCAAAAGAAACACTTGTGCCCAAATTAAGCAAATATTTTATAACCTACCAAAATAGAAAGCATAAAATAAGATGACTTAATTGAGACTGAGACAGATTTGTCACATTGATACGTGTAAATGGGTTAACTCATCTGTACAAAGAAATGCCTGTCAGATGGTTCACATTCAGCTGTAAGCTGCAGGCAAAAGACACTCCCCAAATACGAAGACTCAGAGAGAATGAAAATAAAAGGATGGTGCAAGGGGCAATGCCAACAAACAGAAAGCAGCAGTCAAGTTCAAGGCAAAATACTGGTGGTCAAGAGGAACATTTTGTAATGATGATAAATGCAAGTCACAGTGATGATAGAACATACCTACTGTGTGCTAAAGAGCATACATTAATATGTATGCATCAAATAACACGGCATCTGCATGCATACAACAAAAGGAATACGCAGAGAAAGAATAAAAAGTACATCAGTAGTAGGAAGGTTTTTTATTTTATTTTATTTATTTTATTTTTTTGTAAAGATTTTATTTATTTATTTGACAGAGAGAGACACAGGCGAGAGAGGGAACACAAGCAGGGGGAGTGGGAGAGGGAGAAGCAGGCTTCCCGCAGAGCAGGGAGCCCATGCGGGGCTCGATCCCAGGACCCTGGGAACATGACCTGAGCCGAAGGCAGACGCTTAACGACTGAGCCACCCAGGCGCCCCAGAAGGTTTTTTTTTTTAAGATTTTATTTATTTGAGAGAGAGCGAGATAGAAAGAGAGAGCATGAGCAGGAGGAAGGGCAGAGGGAGAGAGAGAAGCAAGCTCCCCACTGAGCAGGGAGCCCGATGTGGGGCTCGATCCCAGGACCCCGAGATCATGACCTGAGCCAAAGACAGACGCTTAACCAACTGAGCCACCCAGGTGCCCCTATAGTAGGAAGTATTTGTTTAAGATTTTATTTATTTGAGAAAGAGAGCGCGTGTGCTGGGGAGAGGTCCGCAGTGGGGTGGAGCAGAGGGAGAGGGAGAGAGAGAATCTCAAGCTGACTCTGAGCGCTGAGCCCGGAGGGTGCAATGTGGGGCTCAATTTCACCACCCTGAAATCATGACCTGCGTGGAAACCAAGAGGTGGATGCCCAACTGACTGAGTCACCCAGGTGCCGCAGTAGTAGGAAATTTTAATACATCTCTCACAGATATGTGTACAAAAAAATTAAATAAGGGGCGCCTGGGTGGCTCTGTCGTTAAGCATCTGCCTTCGGCTCAGGTCATGATCCCAGGGTCCTGGGATCGAGCCCCGCATGGGCTCCCTGCTCTGCGGGAAGCCTGCTTCTCCCTCTCCCACTCCCCCTGCTTGTGTTCCCTCTCTCGCTGTCTCTCTGTCAAATAAATAAATAAAATCTTAAAAAAAAATTAAATAAGGTTAGAGAAGACCTAAAAATGTAATAATTGAGCTAGCTTTAATTACTTTTTAAAAAAAAAATTTTATTTACTTATTTGACAGAGAGAGACACAGCGAGAGAGGGAACACAAGCAGGGGGAGAGGGAGAGGGAGAGGGAGAAGCAGGCTTCCTGCAGAGCGGGGAGCTCGATGTGGGACTCGATCCCAGGACCCTGGGATCAAGACCTGAGCCAAAGGCAGACGCTTAACGGCTGAGCCACCCAGGCGCCCTCTAGCTTTAATTACTTTATATCAGACTCTACCCTAAAAACAGACTACTCCTTTGTAACTGAGCTTCTGAATATTCACAAAGATCGACTATATGTTAAATCATTTTTATTTATTTATTTTTTATTTTTTTATTGTTTTTAATTTTTTTTATTTATTTATTCATGAGAGACAGAGAGAGAGAGAGAGAGAGAGAGAGAGAGAGAGAGAGGCAGAGGGAGAAGCAGGCTCCCAAGGAGCAGGGAGCCCGATGCGGGGCTCGATCCCAGGACCCTGGGATCACGACCCGAACCAAAGGCAGACGCCTAACGACTGAGCCACCCAGGCGCCCCTGTTAAATCATTTTTTTAAAAAAAACAGTATATTCCAAAAAGTAGATCTAGAACAGACAACATTCTCCAATCATAATGTAAATTAGAGCAGAAATTAATAACCAAACTACATGGCAAAACAAAACCAAAAAAAAAAAAAACCTTACTACCTGTAAATTTTAAAACTCTTAAATTGCTCTGGAGTAAGAAAGGAAATCAAGTTGAAATTTCAGGATATCTAGAAAACAACCATAACTGAAACACTGCATATCAGAATCTAAGGTAAACAGCTAAAGCAGTACTTCAGAGACAAATTCATAGTTTTCAATACTTACATTAACAAGAATGAATGAAAATTAATGAACTAAGTACCTAATTCAATATAGACAACACACACACGCGAAACAGGATGGAAATAATAAAGATAAAAGTGTAAAAATATGAAAAAAAGTGTAAAAATATGATTTAGAAAAGAAAAACAGTAGAAATAATCCAAATAAAATAAATCCAGTAGAAACAATTTTATTTTTTTTTTTAAAGATTTTATTTATTTATTTGATAGATAGCAAGAAAGAGCACAAGTAGGCAGAGAGGCAGGCAGAGGGAGAGAAGCAGGCTCCTCGCTGAGCAGGGAGCCCGACATGGGGCTCGGTCCCGGATCAGGCCCTGAGCCGAAGGCAGCCGCTTAACCGACTCAACCACCCAGGCGCCCCTTAAAAATTTTTTAAATAGTTGGGGCACCTGGGTGGCTCAATTGGTTAAGCCTCTGCCTTCAGCTCATGTCATGATCCAGCCGGCAGTCTGCTTCTCCCTCTCCCTCGGCTCCTCCCCACTGCTGGTGCTCTTCTCTCTCTCTCTCTCTCTCTCATATAAATAAATAAAATCTTTAAAAAAGTTTTTTAAATAGTAAGTCAGTCATTGATCTAGTCAAAAAAAGAAAGGAATAAGGGGTGCCTGGCTGGCTCAGTCGGTGGAGTGGGGCTCTTGATCTCAGGGTTGTGAGTTCCAGCCTCACGCTGGGTGTAGAGATTACTTAAAAAGTAAAAAAAAGAAGAAAAAGAAAAGGAATAAAATCCCAACACACTAAAGAAAAGGATAAGGAGGTACACTTTTCACTGCATCACCTTCGGTGCCTTTAGAGCTGACCTTCTAGAGGGGAAGAGGCCATAGCAAGACAAAGCACTAAGGTCCGAGTTCACCTCCCCTGCTTTGGCAAAGCCCTTGCTGCCACAGGGGTGAGTGGCCTCCGCAGCAGCATCTGCTGCCCTCTAGGAGAGTCCGTTTTCCAGAAGATCCGCTCTGTGCCCCTCCCAGAGCGTTTCCTTACTCCTGATGCCAAGTTGCATGCTGTTCCCATGGGTTGAACACTGGGGGCTAGGGTTGCTCCCGTGGACGCCTTCTAAGCAGCATCTCCCTTCGCCCCACGCCTCCCCGACCATCTGAAGGGTCCAGGCCACTCCGTCGGTCCCCATCTGGACCCAGCGGATCGGAGTCCGGAGAGGCCAGGGGGCACTTCCCTGGCTCCCAGCCTCCGCACTTCACGCCCTTCACGAGGCACCTTCGGCATTGGCCAGGGCCTCCCCATCTGCATCTCCCTCCAGTCAGTTGAAGGTAGGTGACGAGGGGTGGTCCGGGCCAACTTCCGCCCTTTACCTCGCCTTGATGGACCCCCAACGAGCTTGGGGCCCCGGCTTTGGGGGGTAGGCGGGCTTGCCCAGGCCGTGCCCTCTGGGAGAAACATCCCCAAATAACGATACTTCCAGACCGGGAAATCTGGAGTGCCGGGGAGTCCGCCGCCCGGGCTGCAGGGAAGGCTTCCCGGAGGAGGCGGACTGCAGGTAGGGACCTCACAAAGGGGCAGGGGCGTTGTGGGGGAGAAGGAGAAGGGACTTGTAACTGCAACGGCCCCTGCAGGGACTTGTAACTGCAACGGCCCCCTCCAACGACCCTCAGAGGCCAGAAGCTGGGGCTCGGCAGGGCGAGGTAGGACGGCGACAAGGTGCCAGGCCGCACAAGAAACGATCACTGCCCGGGGACGCCGGACGCGGGGCGGCCTCGGAGAACACACGTCACAGGAAGTTCGTAGGAACTGGTCATCTGGCCAAGTGGACGTCCCGGGAATTGCTAATCGCCAACTTGCCTTGGGGCCGGAATTGGTGCTTCCGGGCCGCCTGACCCGCCCTGTGCCGCCCCCTGCCGGTGCCTCTGTCCGCGGCTCGCGGCACAGTCCGCGCCGGGGCCGGGGCGGGCGGGGCTCCGCAACCCAGCGCGGCGATTGGCCGCTCCGCATCAGGTGTCCCCGCCCCGGCCAACCAGCGAGGGAGGTGGAGCCTCGCCGTCGGGATGTGGGCGGGGTGGCAGGGCTGACGGCTCCGCCCAGAGCGGTGGGGTGTTGGGGAGGGCGATCTGTGTCAGCTCCCGGCCTCGCGGGACCCCAGGCCCCAGCGCTTGGAGCCCTCGCTCCCGCCTCCCTTCCCCACTTAGCGGCCGTAGCCAAGTTTTCAAACCCTGAAGTGGCTTTCTGGGGATTAAGACACAAATCCTTGCCAGGGCCCAGGCCCTTCAGATCTCAGCCCTGTGGTCTCCGGGTCCCTCCCGTGGCCTCGAATTTCCCGCCAGCTCCTTTGCTCCAGCGACCCTGGCCTTCTGCCACCAGCTGCCTCCAACCCCGGCTTGTGTCCTCTGCTTAGCCTGCCCTTCCCCGCACTCCTCCTCCCCCTTCTCCGGGCTTGCTCTGGCTGATCTTTCCAGAGCCTGCTGGCATGGGGTTAAGGTTCCACGGGGGCTGGTGCAGACCCTGGGCATCTTCCTTTTTCCCTGCAGGGACGGCCTTGCCCTGGGCTGCTGGCCTGTTTGTATACAGCCCATGATCTTTCATCTCTCTATCTCCCCACCCCAAGCAGAGAGCCTGGTACATGGTGGGCACTTACCCCCTGTGTAGATACGAACAAAGGAGAGAGATGATGGCTAAGGAACTAACCCCTGGGCATCACCTGAGTACCAGACCCCGTGCCAGGCACGTCACAGGGCTGACTACAGTTATGTGATGGCCCTGGAAGTGAGGAACTGGGGTCCCCTCTTCCTGGTGAGTCAGGGAAGGCCAAGAGGCTGGATGGCTGGCCCAGGTTTCCTCAGCTGTACTGGTTAGGGGCAGGACTGGCCAGCTGGGGACACCCCCATGCCAGGCAGCCTGGGCCTTGGGTGTCTGCTGGAGAAAACTGATGGGCAGCCCCCCCCCCCAAGGGAGGGTCAGGACCTGGGGCAGATTGGAAAGGGAAGGGGACTTGGGGAGGTAAGTACTGTGTGCCCTCAGCCCAGCCACAGCCTCCTCTACTGTCCAATGACTGGATGGCCACCTTGAAAGTCCTTCAAAGCCCTTGCTGCCCCCCTCGACCCCATCTCATCAACTGCTACCCCAGCCCCTTCTCCAGCTACACTGACCCATGCCAGCTCCCAGATGAAGGCCCCTGGGCCTTTGCACATGCTACTCCCTCCTGGGTCCACCTACTCCTGCCCCCATCACGTCATCAAGACCTGTGCCTACTTTCCAGACCAAATCTTGCTCAGCACCGGCCCCACCACAGTCCTGAAGACAAGCAAATGCTGAGATCTGAATTCAAACCCAGCCCTTCTGCTTAACACACGTGTGGCTGCCCGCAGAGAACAGCTTATCAGTGGGCTTGCAAAACAGGGCCGCCCACTTAGGGAGTACTCTGCTGATTTGCTGGCGTTGAGCTGGGGCTTTGGTGGACATTGAATCTCCAGGACACAGCCTGCAAGGTCAGACACGTGAAAAGGGCCTTTTGATTTCCAAGAGGCTTGTTGACATGAACGCCTCTCACTTCAGCAACATCCGAGAGTGAAAATACCCTGCTTCCTCAGAGGCTAGTCCCTCTTCGCAGACTGCCTACCACCCACGCCCCGCATCAGGCCAGTGGGCCTTCAGGGTCCACCTGAATCTCGAGCCTGAACTCAGGACAGGCTCAGCTCTGAATCCTGTGTGACACCGGGCTAGTTACTTCGCCCCTCTGATCCTCCATCTTCTTCCTCTAGCTTTCATTTCCAATAAAATTAGTAACAGGTACACGTTTTTAAAGGACCAATAGAACTCCAAGGCTTATAATGACAAACGGCAGTCCTCTGCCCTCCTCCGCACAGCCCGGGTCCTCCCTCCGAAGCACCCATTTGTGCTCTACTAGATGTTTTTTTTCTGGCTCTCATCTTTACACGTGTGACAGGCTTCTGCTGACAGTTGCTGATTTTCTGCCTTTAGATACAATCCAATGACTGCCTGCAGCTGAAAGATGAGGATTTAGCTCTGTTAATCTGCTGTCTCTTTAGATTTGCTAATTCTGGACATTTCGTATAAATGGAATCACATATGGGGCGCCTGGGAGGCTCAGTCGTTGGGCAGCTGCCTTCGGCTCAGGTCATGATCCCAGGGTCCTGGGATCGAGCCCCGCATCGGGCTCCCTGCTCAGTGGGAAGCCTGCTTCTTGCTTCTCCCTCTCCCTCTCCCCTGCTTGTGTTCCCTCTCTCGCTGTGTCTCTGTCAAGTGAATAAATAAAAATCTTTAAAATAAATAAATAAATAAATGGAATCACATATGTGGCCCTTTATGGCTGGCTTCCTTCCCTGAGCATCATGTTTTCAAGGTTCATCCATATTGTAGCATGAATCACTACTTCATTCCTTTTTATGGCCAAATAATATTCCGTTGTTGTTATACATTGTTTTAATCTGCTTTTTTTTTTTTTTAAATAACTTTTAGGGCGCCTGGTGGCTCAGGGGGTTGAGAATCTGACTCGTGGTTTCAGCTCAGGCCAGGATCTCGGGGTTGTGGAATCAAGCCGTGTCAGGCTCAGCGCTCAGTGGGGAGTCTGCTTGGGATTCTCTCTCTGCCTCTCCCTCTGCCCCTCCCCCTGCCCGCACTCTCTCTCTCAAATCAATAAATCTTTAAAAAAAAATAAAAACTTTTTTTTAAAGTATTAGGAAGGTAACACATCACCACAAGCAGTCCTCTCTGAAATGTAAGACCCACAGGGAGTGCCTGTTGCTTGCAAGGCATGACTTTATCATTCATTCATTCATCCACTCCATCACTCATTCATTCATAAATTTGTTCAGCAAGCACCACCCGAGCACCAGTGTTGAGCTGGGGCCTGGAGACCTAGAGATGGAGCAGCCCCAGCAGAGGCCTTGCCTGGGTCAGTCCAGCACACAAGCCCCTGAGCTCAGTGTAGAAGCTCTGAGCAGACACCAGGGGCAAGAGTTGGGGGGACCATGTGCTGGGGTTGGGACACTGGAGTTGAGGGAGGCAGATGGGGCAGCGGATGAGAACACCAAGCAGAAAGAACAGCACATACAAAGGCCCAGAAGCACAAAAATTGGCCCGCTCTCTCCCTTTTAAAGAGACCCACTTGGGGTGCTTGGGTGGCTCAGTTCTTAAGCGTCTGCCTTCGGCTCAGGTCATGATCCCAGGGTCCTGAGATCGAGCCCCGCATCAGGCTCCCTGCTCAGCAGGGAGTCTGCTTCTCCTTCTCCCACTCCCCCTGCTTGTGTTCCCTCTTTCCCTCTCTATCAAATAAATAATTAAAAAAAAAAGAGAGACCCACTCAATCAACCACGTGTTCCCTGTCTGCCCCTCACCCCACCCACTTCTCTCCTAGCTCCTCCTACACAACCATAGTACCCAGGGCAGGGGTTCTCATCCCAGGGTCCACAGGGAGAACCCTGGGGAGGGGGAGGCCGGGGGATGGGAGTTTGGGGTTTCGGAAACTGGACAGAAAACACTGACATCCTCATTTTCACGCACCTCTAATATTTGCTTTCCCATCAGGAACAGGGGCTACAAACCTCAGTGACGTCAACTGCACCTGTGACTTTGTCACCAACAGAAATCCAGATAATTTCAAATCATATTGCAACTGAAGCTGAAATCTCTAATTTAATCTCATTTACACTCACCGCTACTTCAAAATGATAAATTGTAGACTTGCAGCTTTGGTCCTATTATGTATGAGTTAATAAATACACTACTACACTGCACATGTGTTTAAGAATTTTATGAATTGCTTTTCTTTTCTTTTTTTTTAAGATTTTATTTATTTATTTGACAGAGAGAGACACAGCGAGAGAGGGAACACAAGCAGGGGAGTGGGAGAGGGAGAAGCAGGCTTCCCGCGGAGCAGGGAGCCTGAAGTAGGGCTCGATCCCAGGACCCCAGGATCATGGCCTGAGCCGAAGGTGGACGCTTAACGACTGAGCCACCCAGGCACCCCTCTTTTCTTTCTTTCTTTTTTTTTTAAAGATTTATTGATTTATTTATTTGAAAGAGAGAATGAGAGACAGAGAGCACGAGAGGGAAGAGGGTCAGAGGGAGAAGCAGACCCCCTGCTGAGCAGGGAGCCCGATGTGGGACTCGATCCCGGGACTCCAGGATCATGACCTGAGCCGAAGGCAGTCGCTTAACCAACTGAGCCACCCAGGCGCCCTTCTTTCTTTTTTTTTTAAGATTTTATTTATTTGACAGAGAGAGAGAGTGAACGAGCACAAGCAGGGGGAGCAGCAGAGGAAGAGCAGAAGCAGGCTCCCCACTGAGCAGGGAACCTGATGCGGGGCTCAATCCCAGGACCCTGGGATCATGACCTGAGCCTAAGGCAGACGCTTAACCAACTGAGCCACCCAGGTGCCCCAAATTGTTTTCTATGTAATTGCTTTCCTCTATTTATTCATTAAAAAATATTGTTTTGGGGGGCACCTCTATTTATTCATTAAAAAATATTGTTTTGGGGGGCACCCGGCTGGTTCAGTCGCAAGAGTGTGTAACTCTTGATATTGATTGGGGGTAAAGATGACTAAAATAAAAAATAAATTAAAAAACCCGAATAAAAATAAAAATATTGTTTTGAGGAGTCCATACTCTTCTCCAGGCGGCCATGGCACGCAAAGGTCAAAGGTGTCTCGTCTAGAGAGAGGACAATCACTTGGGTGGGGTGGGAACTGGCAGGCAGGGCAGGCCCACACTGCCAGGTACAGGACCATCTAAGGACTGGCCACCCAGCCCACAGAGCACAGAGACTCGGCCAGGCCTGGCAGGGCGGGAGGTCCCCAGGAACACCTCTACCCCAGGTCATCCAGCACTGCCCCAAACCTTCAATTGTGAGGATACCGCCATAGTGTACCAGGT
Source organism: Callorhinus ursinus (assembly GCF_003265705.2). Taxonomy (NCBI): domain Eukaryota; kingdom Metazoa; phylum Chordata; class Mammalia; order Carnivora; family Otariidae; genus Callorhinus; species Callorhinus ursinus. The sequence continues at coordinate 68,763,398 of NW_027397070.1, forward strand.
TCTGAGCACATCCTCGGAGGCCAGGTGGGAAAGGGGTCTGTCCCCACCACAGCCTGCGAAGGCAGTGGGTAGAACAGGTCTGGGGTGATGCCAAGGGAGGGCACAGAATGCGTATTTCTGTGTTCTCAAGGTAAGATGTATGCAGTAAGAGAAGTGAAAATTTGGGGCCTCTGAGCAGGGACACACAGCTCTACCCATTATATTTTTTTAAAGGTAGGGGGTGGAGTAAGGTCAGGGGCTCAGAGCCAGGCTGCCTGAGTAAAAATCCAGACCCGGTCATTCCTGTGACCTGTGGCCTGCATGCTCCGTGCCTCAGTTTGCTCATCTGTAAAACAAGCTAGTACCTACCTATTCAGGAAAACTATTCTAAGCATTTTTTAAAACTGGAAGGAAATGTTCTAACACATTAACAGTGGGATTCTAGGTGATTTAATTTTGTGGGGTTGTTTTTTTGTGTGTGTTCACTTGTACAGCACCAGCTGTTTTGTCTCCCACTCACTGGACAATTCCGGACTGGCTGGAACTCGTCTATCTTAGGCACCGAGGATGGTGCCCAGGGCCCTGGATGTATCTGTTGACCGAGCAAACAATCAGGAACACCCACTTCAATAGAGAATACTTCTACGCAAAGTGGTTCTGATAAGAGGCAGACAGAGAGAGCCACAGGGGAAAGGGGACCTGGAGCTAAAGGGAAGGGGCATCAGTGGCAGAAGGGTCTGGGGGCGGGGGGGGGCACAGCCATAGCGATCTGCAGGGAAAGAAGCCCCGACATGGAAGCCCAGGGCTGCCACAAGCTCTGTGGGGTATAGCAGCAGGGGGTGGGCAGGAGGTGTGGCCACCGATGAGGGCCCAGAGTGTCTTGCTGCTCTTCTGGACTTGGAGACCACTGGGCTCTCTGGAGCAGGAGAGAGCTTCGGGAAGAGTCCCTACAGAGGCTGGGGCAGTGACCCTGACGGGGGCACATGGTCTGGTTGGAGCTGGTGTGGTCGATGTGATATCTGGAAGGGAAAGCCGGCAGGGAGCTGACCTTCCCACAGAGCAGACTCCAGGCCCAGACGGCCCCCACCCCGGGGGTTCTCATATGCATTTTTAAAAAAGATTTATTTATTTATTTGAGAGAGAACGCGGTGGGAAGAGCAGAGGGAGAGGGAGAACCTCAAGCAGATTCCCCACTGAGCGTGGAGCACGACGCGGGCTTGATCTCACGACCTGAGCTGAAACCAAGAGTCGGATGCTCAACGGACTAAGCCACCCAGGGGCCCTCTCATATGCCTTTAGGGAGCAAAGAGCTCGGGCCTTAGGTAAGCTCAGAACACAGAGAAAGAGGGAACTGCCCAGCTGGTCTGTGAGGCAATCATAACCTTGACACCAAACTCCAATGCAGGAAACGTGAGAAAGCAATGCGCCGGGCCATCTCGTTCTTGAACACAGATGCAAAAATCCTCCCTGAGTAACAAACCGGACCTGGCCATACATGAAAAGGCTCATACAAGCACAGTCATGCCGGCTTTGTCCCAGGAATGCAAGACTGCTTCCGTAAACAGAAAAGTCAGCATTGTCGACTACTTTAGAGAAAAAAGGAGAAGTCACACCATCCTCTCTACGGTTGCAGATGAAATTGGAGATCCATTCATGAGAAGAACCCTTAGCAAAGTAGGAACCGAAGGGACTTCCTTGCTCTGATAAGGGGCAGTTACAAACCCCCATCACATCACAGGCCATGCTGGGGCGTTGAATGCTCTCCGGCAAGCATGGACACACGACAAAGGGGCCCATTGTCGCCACTTCCAGTGCGGGTCAAATGGTACTGGAGGTCCTGGCCAGTGCACTAAGGCAAAGGGAAAAAAAAAAGATATAAAGATTCGAAAGGAAGAAACAAAACTGGCATTATTTAGAGACGATAGAAAAGTCAAAGAATTAACAGATAAGTTACTAGAACACAAGAGCTTAGCAAGGTTGCTGGGAATAAAATATCACTATGCAAAAAAAACCCCTACATCTTTAAAAAATTCTAGCTAAAATTAGAAAATGAAGAACAGCCATTTACAATGACATCAAACATAGGCATCTTTCTTTTTAAAAGATTTTATTTATTTCTTTATTTAGAGAGTGCACACCCCAGTGAGCTGGGTGAGGTAGAGGGAGAATCTGAGGCGGACTCCCAGCTGAGCCTGGAGCCTGCCTCAGGGCTCGATCCCATGACCCCGAGATCATGACCTGAGCTGAAACCAAGAGGGATTCACTCAACTGGTTGAGCTGCCCAGGCGCCCCTCAAACATAGGCATCTTAATAAAACGTGTCCAAGAGATCTCTTTTTTTTTTTTAATTTTATTTATTGAGAGAGAGAGCAAGCATGAGCGGGGGGGAGGGGCAGAGGGAGACGGAGAAGCAGACGCCCTGCCGAGCAGGGAGCCCGATGTGGGGCTCGATCCCAGGACCCCGAGATCATGACCTGAGCCCAAGGCAGACGCTTAACTGACTGAGCCCCCCGGGCGCCCCTCTTCTCTGGGATTTAGTTTCCTCCTTCGTGAAATGGTGGGAATGGTACCTAGGCCCTTGGGATGACGGAAAGGCACCTGGCGCCCAGCCAACAGCCCCTGGAAGCCTCTCTGGGGGAAGAAGGAAGGTTGAATCCCCTTCCCTTGCCCTGTGCCTTTGGGGGATGATGCACCTGAGGCTGATGCAGCCAGTGGGGCTCTGGCCAGCTGCCCAGGTGCACTGAAGACAATGCCCCACAGCTCCAAACCCCCACCGTTCCGCTCTCACGCTTCCCCCGAGCTGCCTGCCTTCTGCTCCCCAGCGCCGTTCTTCTAGCCACTTCAGCTTGCTAAGCACTTACTTGCAAGCCCCGTCCTGAATGGGCTCCAGCTCGGTCCAGCTGTCAGTACCCAGCAGAGCCCCCAGCCAGCTCTGGCCAGGGCTCACCTGAGCAGGTGTCCACTGCACAGCACCTGCTCACACACCTGTTAGGTCTGGGCTGGACCCGGCTTCAATGCAACTGCCGGCCCACCGTCACTCACATCTGTTTGGATCACTACCACTTCCTGCATTTCCTGTGCTCTGGCTGGGCACGGGGTGAGACAGGTGGCCCCTGTCCCAGGGCATTCATGAGCTCCTGGGCAGGTTAGTGACCAAGCTCCCCAGTGAAAGCTGTCCTCCATGAGGACGGCCTCCATAGCCAGATGACTCCACCCACAGAAGTGGGTTAGATGGAACCTGTGCCCTAGTCCTGCTGAGGGGTGCTCCTTGGTCCGCAGTGTCCCCACCCTGGGTCCTCTGGGTCCTGAGCCCCTGGATGCTATTGCAAGTTAGAGATAAAAGCCCATGTAGAAACTAGCAGAAATGGGCCATGTTGTGATTTGGTGGGGGCGGGGGGGAGGCGCTTTTCATAGATACCATAAAATAAGTACTTCAACCCAGAGGGGACCTACCCAAGGACACGGGGAGTTAGTGGCAGAACTCAGGTCTCTGTGGGCCAGTGCTGCCCGCCCCCCTGCTTTGCTCTGTGCTTCCACGCGAAGCCCTGGGCGGAGCACCACCAGACGCAGGGTGGGCGACTGCTCGCACGGTGTCCCCTGCAGCACCACCAGACGCAGGGTGGGCGACTGCTCGCACGGTGTCCCCTGCAGCACCACCAGACGCAGGGTGGGCGACTGCTCGCACGGTGTCCCCTGCAGCATTTCCCTCCACAGCCAGAAGGTAGGGCAGAATCAGGCTCCAAAGGCCGGGTCCGCAGCCACGCAAGCTTTCGTGCCAACACAAGCACAGGCTGCTCAGCCCTCTCTCTCCTACGCTTTGTCCCACTTAACTTGCACAGTCTTTTTTTTTTTTTTTGAAGATTTTATTTATTTGACAGAGAGAGAGAGCACGAGCAGGGGGAGCGGGAGAGGGAGAAGCAGGCTTCCGGCGGAGCAGGGGGCCCGACGCAGGGCTCCATCCCAGGACCCCGGGATCATGACCTGAGCCGAGGGCAGGTGCTTCACTGACTGAGCCACCCAGGCGCCCCATAACTTGCACAGTCTTTACCCCAAACTGTGAGGTCTTGAAGCCCGACACGGGACAGATGCCCACGTGTTGGAACTGTCTGGTAGTGGCCCCGAGAAGTCTCCTCCATGCCGTCTGCCCCACTTACCTCCCTCCCCCGCGTGGACCCAGGCGCTTCCTCACCTCACCTTGATCCTGAGACCATGGCTCCACTCCAGAAAGAGCCTTACTTGTTTTACAACTTTTAAGCTGAGGTAGGTTCCAGCCTCATTCAGTGCTGAGTTCTCTCCCTGAGGTCTGTCTAGAAAGCTGCTCTTAGGACAAAGAGCCACACCCATAACCCTGGTCTTCCCAGGGTTATGTGTCTTGATTCCAGCATAGGTTTGGGTTGTTTGTGGGGTCAGATCCTTGCAAAACCAACCCGCAACTTGGCCTGAGGCTGGGGCCTGGCCAACTTCAAGCAACACCCGCCACCCCCCCCCCCCCCCCCCCCCCCCCCCCCGCGCGCATGTGCAAGGAGTATAGGCGGAATTTAAAGTGGAAAGTTCATTCTGCCCCCTCTCCGACCCCGAGGGCCGAGGGAGTTGGTAATTGGGAAGGCGGAGGCTCCTTGAGGGGCCGGGCGGTGACGCTCAGTCCGGTTCCCAAGGGAGCTAGCGGTTTGCGACCGCTGCAGCCAGAGGTGCTGCTCTTGGAGAGGGGGTCCAGGCGGACTCCAGCTCTTCCTCAGCAAGCCTTGAGTGAGCTCTTTGTAGGGACACCACTAATACGCAATCCCTGCGCTCAAGGGGCGTGCAATCAAACGGGGAGAAACAGCGGGCACCCACGCCTGAACATGGGGAAGGGAGGATGGTCCTTTCGGGCTGCATAACAAAGTACCATAGATGGGGAGGCTTCGGAACAACAGACACTATTTCTTACCGCTCTGGAGGCAGCGAGGAGCGGACGGGCCTCTCGGCTTCTCCCCACACTGTGCCCTCACAGGGCTGAAGGAGTAGAGGCGCTCTCTGGGGTCTCGTTCATAAGTGCACTAACCCCACTCTGGAGGATCCTACCCGCATGACCGCCTCTTCACGCCATCATGTTGGGGATGAGGCTGCAACACGGGACTCCAGTGGGGACACAGACATTGAATCTTTAGCAGGCTCTTTGCAGTGGTGATATTTCCAAAGGACAGCGGCTAGCACCGGGAGTTAGCTTACAGAACCGCCGGCTGGGCTGGAAACATGAACCAGGGACCCAGGAATGGCTGCACCTGCTGAAAGGGGCTCAGGTCACAAGGTGGGGGAAGCAAGAGGCCACCACCGGGGCTGCGGAGCCAAGCGTGTGCAACAGGGGGGAGGCAGGGCAGGAATCAGAAAGCAATGTGGTCGGGCCCCAGGAGGCAGAGGCCCTGACTCAAGTGCACTGTGTGGCTGGCGTGGCGATGCCCAAAGAGCATGTCCCGGGGAAGCCTCGTGCGGACAGGGGCCTCTGCCTTCCCGGAACGCAGCCAGCCCTCGGCACTGGGGAGGGCACAAGGGCCGCTTCCTGCCTTAAGTTCAGCCTATAATGTGCGCGCTGCCCAGGCCTGCACACTCCAAAGCCTACCCTTAACGTCGGCCTCCCAAATTGGGCAACTGATGGCAGGAACAGGATTGTTGCCCAGAACCCCAGTTACCAGAGAGCGTGAGAGCTGGTCTGTACCTCCCTGGTCTCTGCCTTCCCAGAAGTGGCGTGGGGAAGAGGGCGCCCAGCGTGAGGCTGGGAGGAGAGCGGAGTTAAGTGGCCGGGAGACCTGACCCCAAAGGCAGGTGCCTGCTTCCGGTGTGTGCCGGGAGTGGGCGGTGAGGGTGAGCAAGAGGGCCGGAGCTTAGCTTTGCACACACAGACCACAGAGGCTCTGGGACTCCTTCCCAGGCCTGCATTTCTCAGGGTGGTGGCGAGCTTTTCTGCACAAGATCATTGATCCATGGGGAGGAAAATCAATGAAAGCCCGTTGACTGAAAAAAATAACCGGGTGGAATTTTTCTAGGGGAATAAAAAGCTCCAGACCATAAGTCATCCACTGGCTCTATTACTATAACCCAGGAAGCCATGGCAGACAGACAGACAGGCGCGGGACATACACACATGGCCTCTGCATTGGGGGGGGGGTTCCTGTGGGAAGCTGCGCAGGGGAGGTAGACACACGGGGACAGGAAGGGCCAACAGCAGAGGTGGAGAGGGACACAGAGGGAGGGCCGGGCCCAGGGGACAGGGCAGAGCTGCAGAGACAAGTGAGGAGGGGTGGGTCTGTTCCTCCTTCTGGAAGTAAGAACTCTGTTCAGTTCACTGTACCTAGAAAAGGTAACACTGTGCTTCTGGATGCAGCTTCCAGCTCTCTAACCGGCAGGAGCAGCCCTGGTGCGCTTCTCCCAGCGACCCAGCGGTGGGCCGCCAGCCTCCCTCCAGCCCCGGGCCCTCACTCCCTGGCTTGCTCGGGTCCAACAGAGAGGCTTGTCTTCAATTCTTGATCCTCTCGGTGCCTTGCCAAAGGTAACGAGGACTAATGAGGGTGCATACCCCGGCCCTTCCTCTGGTAGAACGGGGATAGAGGCAGAGGCCCCAGCATACACACCAGCAGAGAGCTGCATTGGCACCATAAACACGCCGCCTGGACCGAGGCTGCTCAAGGAGGAGTGCGGGGGGTCAGGGGGCAGCAGTTAAAGGGCCCATGTGTGGAGGCAGAGCCCGGGGAGGAAGGCCTTGCAGAAGGCAAGAAAGGCAGGGAGGGACAAGGCACATCGGGGGGCCCACAGACTGCCTGGAGCCACAGCAAAGCAGGGCCCACCAGAGGCTTTTGAGGGCAGGTCAGTGGCACACGGCTGGCTCAGGCTGGCAGGGGTGGAGAATGCCAGGTCAACCGGGAGGAGGGCAGAAAGGGTGCTTTCAGTGCAACCTCACGCCCGAACACCTGGCCTGGGTATCTCAAGTGATTTGTAACACAAATCAGTTCAAGGGTTTTTTTTTTTTTTTAATGTATTTGAGAGAGTGAGTGTGTGGGGGGGCAGAGGGAGAGAATCTCAAGCGGACTCCCTGCTGAGCAAGGGGCCCAATGAGGGGCTCCATCCCAGGACCCCAAGATCATGACCTGAGCCAAAATCAAGAGTTGGATGCTTAACCCACTGAGCCACACAGGTGCCCCTGGGTTTCTATGACTTGAGTGCCGTGCCCCCCCCAAGTTAGCAAGCTCCGTGGCACCTCTCCACCTGAAGAGGCCTGGGTGAAGCATGCCTGGCACCTGGTCACCCTGCATGTCCCCCTGAAACCCCAGGCACCCCACAGGGTGGGGACCATAGGGAGCCCCGGGTCGCTGGTGAACTGAGCTGTGGCTGTTTTGTCTTCTGTACAGTTTGCTGGGGAAACAGCTGGACAGCCTGGACACAGCTCAGAAGTATGAGGAAGGAGCGCACAGGGCTGGGGCCAGAGTGTGTCTCTCTGGGAATGGCGTCAGGGCTGGAGTCACCACTGTGCCCAGCGAGGGAAGGACAGGAAGGACCCACAGAGGAAGCAGGTGGAGCCCCTGGACACGGCTAATCCTGTGCGGCCATCAGGCTTTCGAGTGGAGAGGGTCCAGGTACCAATTCTCCCTTCTGGCAGAAATGTTACTGTTGGCTGAGTGTTCAAAAGATATGATAGAAAATGAGAAATGATAGGGGGAAAAGCGCAAATTCAATATAGATGATTTGGCTTCCCCAAGGTTTTCTTCATTTGCTACCTTTCTCTCTCTCTCTCTTTTAATTAGGCTCTGGGCCATACGTGGGGTTTGAACTCATGACCCTGAGATTAAGAGTCGCATGCTGTACCGACTGAGCCAGCCAGGTGCCCTGGCTACTTTTCTGATTACAAAATACGTGCTTATTTGCACACCCGTGTGCACGGCAGCATTATTCACAACAGCTACAATGTGGAAGTAGTCCCGAGTGTCCACTGAGGCGTGAACGAACAGGCAAGACGTGGTGTGTACGGACGGTGAGCTGTTTCACCTCAGGAAGGGAATTCTGAGACCTGCTCCCACATGCAGGAACCGGGAGGACATTTGTTAAGTGAGATAAGGTGGTCACAAAGGGACAAATGCCACATGTTGCACTGACAGGTGGGAGGTACCTGCAATAGTCACATTCCCGGAGGCGGAAAGTGAACGGTGGGTGCCAGGACTGCTGGACGGGGAAGGGGGCTTACTGTTGAATGGTAAGATGATGCGTACTGGAGATGGTGGTGGCTGCACGATGGGGAATGTGCTTAGTGCCACTGCACTGTGCGCTTCAACACAGCGCAGGTGCGGGGCGCCTGGGAGCTCAGTCGGTGAAGCATCCGGCTCTTGATCTCAGCTCAGGTTTTGATCTCAGGGTTGTGAGTTCAAGCCCCACATCAGGCTCCACGCTGGGCGTGAGCCTACTTAAAAAAAAAATGGCCAAGATGGTAAATTTTATGCTTTGTCCTTTACGGCAAAAAAAAAAAAAAAAAAAAAACAGGAAAAAAACCCCATATGTGAAAAGTACACACACGTGTAAAAAAAAGAAAGCAACTGCCCAGAATCCCAGTTCCCAGAAGCAAACCATTGTTTTGACATACTCACCTCCCCATTTTTTCTCTACCTTTTCCCCAAAAAAGTTCGGATTACACTATATACCCCAATGATCTACATTTCTGATTATTTTATCAGCAGTTCTTTACATTATTAAAACCACATGCATACAAAAATCCGTGGCTTTATAATATTTCACAGGGATGGACCATCAGATTGCCAAGAGAAAACACTTCAACCGCACAGAAGAGAGACTCCCCCTCTGATGTGCCATCCCCTCCATTCCACTCGCCTCCCTGTTCCCAGAAGGGACGACTGACAGTCTGACCTGCTCCAGTGTGTCAGGAATGGGTGGGTCCGTGCAATGGCTCGCACAAGCCTAGTGGTACCAGTGGGTTTCCAGCCCACGGTGCTGGACTGACGCCCCGAACTCTCTGTCTTTTCCTCACAGTCCTAAAATGGCTGCCACAGCCCGAGCCATCATGCTGGTTTGGGGGCAGGAAGGAGGGAGAGGGGCTGTCTTCTCTTGAGGCTTTATCTTTTCGTTAGGGAAGCAAAGCCACTGCAATAATACACACTCTCCCTAACACTTCATTGGCCAGAACTGGGTCACATTCCCTCTGACTCCTTCTCAGAACACTCACTGGCTAAAGGAAATAAGATGGCCCTGGATGTTTAGCCAAGCACCATTCATCTGCTGAGCAAAGGCAGGTTCCTCAGCCCCTCCTTAGGGGATCAGATTTCTCCCTGCTCCCTGACATGGACAAACTGGAGTTCTGTAGGGACGGAGCACTGGGTGCTGAGGGCCACTGTCAGCCAGCAACAAAGTGGACGCCTCAGGGGCCCTCACACATCCTGCTCCACACACACACACACACACACACACACACACACACACACACACACACACACACGTGTGCATGGGACACACAGTAACACATTCAGCCATTCCTCCAAGTTGTTTCTAGAAGACCTTTCTGCCGTGGAACCCCAGTTTACATGAGGGCCACCTGAAAGCTGGCTGCTGGTGCCGGGCTGGTCGGGGAGTACCCGGCATGAGTCAAGCCACTTCCCCATCTCCATGTTTGTGCGACAGATCCCAGTGTCTACTGGGATAAAGATTTAATTACACGTTACATTTTGTTATGTGACAGGTAAGTTGCTACATTTGGTTCCTATAAAAACGGTTTGTACAGAGGATGGGGAGATGGGAGTTAAAAGCCAGTGTATGAAAAGCAACCAGCAAGCTGGTTTGCAACCCAGAACAGCAGAGGAGGGGAAGTCAGATAAACTCGGACACTGCAAGCTCGCTCCTGGCCATGGCCACCTGCCTGGCCTACAGCCGGAAGTGGACTGCTTCTATTCTCTCAATGAGTGGGCTTTGCATCTAGAATTCAGTGGTTTGGGGGGGAAAGGGGGTGAGCGGTGTCCAAGGGAAATCACTACTTAACAGCTATGAGAAGTACGTGTGAGCAGGTCTATAAAACACTTCTAGCTGCCGGGGACGCCAACAGCATTGTTGACCTGCTAACCGCTGGATTAATACATCAATCAATACAGCATTTATTTCCACAGGAAATGGTCCTTTTATGTGGACCCTCTCTTTGTTCTTGTGGTTGTGACAGGACCTGACTTGTAATACCACTCTCTTCAAAAGGGCTGGATGAGGGGCACCGGCCAGCTCAGTTGGTGGAGCGTGTGACTCTTGATATCGGGGTCGTGAGTGTGAGCCCAACATTGGGAGGAGAATTTACTTAAATAAATAAAAACTTAAAAAAAAATAAAAGGGCTGATGAAAGACTGGGTCAGCTTCCTCTGAGCAGGTCAAAATAAGATTATCTTTCCAAAGCACAGTCTACTTAAAGAATTTCCTTTTTGAATATGCTTTTGAGAAATAATTAGAAATAACACATCACTTTCTTGTAGCTTGTGGCAAACGAGAGTCTTTCCTTTCTTCACATTATAAACTAATTTCAAGACTGATGATTTTTCACTGTTTGAAAAGAATTTTCTAGAATTCTGTCTAATTTCCAGGCACTTGTTTATTTGCTTGCAAATGTGGACATTCACATTATGCAAAAAATCTTAGGGGCAAGTAAGCTAGAATTCCGAGTTCTCAGAGGGTTTGATTCCTTTAAGACTCAGACAACAGTTTAATCCAGCGAAGAAGCATTCTTCCTTCCTCCCAACACCCATCACAGTAAACAGCCCTTCACTTAACACTTGGGATGTTCCAGGCCCTGAGTGCTCGGAAGCACCGAGCACTGCAAAACTGAAGAAACATCCCTGCCTTCCAGAAGACTTCAACCCAGGAACTGTCTACAGGTAATTAAAAGACCGCTAAGTGCGTTGTCAGCTGGGAATACCACCTGCTCTGACAGTTATTTCTTTCTTTTTTTTTTCCCCTGGGAGTTCTTTATTTTTTTTTTTTTTTTAAGATTTTATTTATTTATTTGAGAGAGAGAGAATGAGAGATAGAGAGCATGAGAGGGAGGAGGGTCAGAGGGAGAAGCAGACTCCCTGCCGGGCAGGGAGCCCGATGCGGGACTCGATCCCGGGACTCCAGGATCATGACCTGAGCCGAAGGCAGTCGCTGAACCAACTGAGCCACCCAGGCGCCCCTCCCTGGGAGTTATTTCTAACTGGAGGATCTGGGCATGCCTTGAGGCAGAATCTGAACTGGGCGGAGACGCTGGTAGACCTGAGGAAGGCATTCCTTAATGGAGGGAGAACTAGCAAAGGCGGGGAAACCAGTGAGGAAAACTTTGTGAGGTTCCATGCTGGGGGTGGGGGCAGGATGGGGCAGCAGGGGACAGGGAAACCAGTACGGAGGAGGAGGAAATGTATTTAGCACCTCCTACAGCCAGGAGCTCTGCGCATATGATTCCATTCTAACTCTGCAACAACCTTGAAAATCAATATTCCTGTTTTACAGATAAAGAAACTGACCACAGACATTAAGAAACTCATCTAAGATCACTAAGTTAATAAATGGTGAAAACAGGGGCGCCTGGGTGGCTCAGTTGTTAAGCATCTGCCTTCGGCTCAGGCCATGATCCCAGGGTCCTGGGATCCAGCCCCACATCGGGCTCCCTGCTCAGCGGGAAGCCTGCTTCTCCCTCTGCCACTCTCCCTGCTTGCGTTCCCTCTCTCACTGTGTCTCTCTCTGTCAAATAAATAAATAAAATATTTAAAAATAAATAAATAAAAATAAATGGTGAAACAAATATTCAAATCCAGACCTCTTTTTTTTTTTTTTTTTGCAATGCCATGCTACCTTAAAACCCAGCTAAGGTTCTGGACTTGATTCCACATGCAGGAGGATGGGGCGGGGGACAACAAGGTAGCAGCATCACCAGGTACGTCTGCTCAGACAGGCCCACCATGTGTCCTGCACTGGGCTGGCCCTGATTCCCTCCAGGAACAAGAGGCAAGCCACACACCGTCCCGGCCCTCAGAGAATGTCCGATTCTGTGGGAAAGCAGAGCTGGTAACAGCCACTTTCATTATAATATGGGAACAATGGTAACTATGGAAATACCCTCCCAAAGAAAGCTTCCCAGAGATGTCACCTGAGCAGCTTTGGAAGACGAGTGAAGTTGGAGGAGGTAGGAAAGGACGTTTTGGGCAGAGGAAAAGGAACAGTCTGGAAACGAGGTTTGAGCGAGCACGATGCACATGCCCGCAGGTGGTGTGAAGGCTAGAAAAAGAGGCTGCAGGGTCAGGAACGCCTTGCGAGGAGGTGGTCGGTCCCAAGGCTCCCGGAGCCCCTGAGAAGTTTGCAGCAGGGGAGCGATGTGCGCCCATCTGCAGGTTAGAAGGGGGACTGGCAGTGGGTGGAGCGGCTGGTTGGCTAACGCGTAGGTGACAGAGCCACAGCCTACTCGAGGACGGCAGGAGCGGGAATAGAGCAAAGTTGGTTTTGAAAAATATCTACATCAACTCGTTAGGAGCTGGTGGCTACACTACACATGGGAGATGTGGGGAGAGAGGAGTCCAAGATGAATTCCCAAATTCGGGCCTGAGCAAGGGGTGTGCTGGCGAGAGGAAAGTGCCAGAGGGTAGGGCTGGCGCAGACGGAGACACGGGGCAGCAGGCAGGGTGTCCCAGGGGCCACGGGCCACGGAGTCTGGAACAGTGGGGTGACAGCGCTCTGGGGTGAATCCAGGAGAGACGCGGGAGCTGAGAACGGCCAGCACGCAGGGGTCGGCGCGCGGGGGGCTATCGGGAGCCACACGTGGGGGTCTGGTGACCCAGGGGAGCACACGGAACCAGGAGAGTGGCAGGAGGAAGAGAAGTCAAGAGCGAGAAGATGGAGACCAAGCAAAGGGCGAGAACGGCCACCGTGGGGGGTTCCAGGGACGCAGCAGTCGCTGGTGCCAGGGCCAAGAGCAGGTGAGGGAGCGAGGTCAGCAAGCCTTCCTCCGTTTGACCGGCGATGGGACGGCCAGTAGACTGCCGGGAGCCATGGACCAAGCCAAGGCTGGAAAGACAGATGGGCTCGGGACGCCTAGCCGGGAGCAGGAGGAGAGAGGCAATGGCTAGAGAGAGCCTCGTTTTTATTTGTTGATTTATTTCAAAATATTTTATTTATTTATTTGACAGAGACACGGCGAGAGAGGGAACACAAGCAGGGGGAGTGGGAGAGGGAGAAGCAGGCCTCCCGCTGAGCAGGGAGCCCGATGCGGAGCTCGATCCCAGGACCCTGGGACCAAGGTCTGAGCCGAAGGCAGATGCTGAACGACTGAGCCACCCAGGCGCCCTGAGAAAGCTTCGTTTTTAAAGACCAGGAGAGATGTAATCCAATGAGAAGAGTCCGGAGTGAAGACAAGCGGTGGCAGAGGGGCCTGGGGGCGCGGGAGAAGGGAGCAGAGCGCAGGTGGAGCATGGGGCTCGGCCAGCAGCGCTGCAGGGTCGAAGGGTGGAGGGGGCCGGCCTGCAGGGGAGGCGGCTGGCACCTAGACAAACCAATCTGGATCCCTCCAATTTTCCTCAAGTAGGAGGCTATGGGGGGGAGGATGGACACAAGCACATTTTTAAGGACTGAATTTAGAGAATTTGCTGAACACAGTGATGGAGGGAGGTGGAGTTAGGACAGGCAAGAAGAGCTGTCAAGTGACATTAAATGCACAGCCGAGGCCGGGCACCGTAAGTTACGGCAAAAGTCTACCTACGTGAGTGGCGTTTCCTCCAGCGGGCCCCAGGATTCCAGAAGTATAGAGACAAAAGTGGGTTGGTCCAAGGGTTGAAGTTTTATCAGACAGAAGCAGGACAGGATGCTGAAGATGCCGGTGATTAACCACAGATTCCCAGTCTGGGAAAGAAAGGAGGGATCAGAAAACAGAAGGTCTGAGGCTGAAGTAAAGGGTCAACGGGAGAAAGGGGGGGAGTTGGAAAGGACAGGGCATTGGGGGTTTGAGATTCCAGACGTGGTGCTGCTCTTTGGCACGACAAGGGTCGGGATACGGCAGCTGAAGGGGGCGGGGGGGAATGAGGTAATGGAATTGGAGAGACCAAAATACAGACCCGAGGGCCGGTGACTCAAGTCAGCTAACGGCTGGTGTGGCTCGGGTTCGAGAGGACGAGTACAGATGAAGCGCCAGGTCATCAATGAACACAGGAGCAGGTGAGGAGATCGTAGAGAGCAGTGTCTGGAACGGCATTAGCCTCATACCATGTCGGGGCGAGCACTAACTTTGGAAGGATTTGGTCATCAACTAGGAAAAGATGCAGGCAATCCATGACTGCGTTCTTGCCACGAGGACAATGCCATTTGAACAGAACAGTGCAAGGACACTCCCAACCCACTCCTCGGGTAGTAGTAGGATGGCACGGTGTAGAGAGGATAGTCCTTCTGGCCTACCCCCATCCATTAAATCCCAAGTTCAAAACTGTTTGTGACCAAAGGGAGGAAAGAACCATGCACCAAAGTGTGCCAAGGAAGTCAGGTGGTTAACTCTGTACGAGAATGGGGTTCACTGGCACACGGAGGAGAGACCAACAGCCTCTCTTCCCTGACCCCACCTTAGGTTGCTGTTTCTGTGGCAACTGCTGAACCCCACCATCACAACACCCCCGCTAAGTCCCCTCGGGTTTACCACCCCTCCCCCCCACCAGGCAAGCACCTGTGTCACAAGAAAAGTGAGCAGTAAGATACCCGCAGCTGGATCGCAGTATAGACCCTTCCAAAAGGAGCTCCAATGTGGAGAAACAGTTCTGACTGACTCGGAAAAAACAAAAGCAAGCTGTTTATTCTACTTTTAATAGACAATGATCCATCTAGCTCACAGAGATTAAAATACTTACCACAGATATGGCAAATCTCTTAAAAAAAAAAAAAGTCTGGCTAGTGTGTGATTTTTCATCTACTTTAAGAAACCAAGGGAGCCCTGGGTCCTGTCTATAAGCCTCAGCCATAAAGCCAGCTGTGCCTGAATGCAAAGCACAAGCCCGCGAAGTCCGACAAGTGGCAGGAGCTGGCTCAATCTAGGAAGGACAAGGAGAGGAAGAAAATATAACTGGTCTTGAAGAGCACAAGCACCCTACACACCCAAGCTGGGCATGTTACTCACCATGACCATGCGCTCCCGTAATGCCCGAAGACTGGCATTATTAGGCCTGTTCATAGCTCAGGAAAAGGAGGGTTTAAAGGTTACGAGCCTTTGCTGATGTTACACGGATAATAAACAGCACCATGGGGACCCAGACCCAAGCTTTGGTGACCCGTCTGCCCTTCCCACCCATGGGTTTTGCATTTGGTCTATCTTGCAAGGCCTGGAATTCCAGAACGATTTCCGCTCTTAATCCCCAAGTTCAAGTGTGAATTCCGAATGGGGAATGGCTTATAAAAAACAACAAAAGAGGACGTGCTGTTAGGAACCAAGTATGAGTGAGAAAACTGTGGCCAACCCCAATAGCACTTCCAGTGGATGAATCTGTTAATTTGAATTTCCAAGGCTAAAAATGAGGGTTATGGGCTTGCCCCAATATTTACAAATTTGTCACCTGATTTATTTTATCTACTCCTTCGTCACATAGAAATGAACATAAAAGACAGAAAGGCTGGTGTGCAGCCAAGTGCTGGGCAAGGCACTTTCTGGTTCCTTCAGCCTGTGAGTCCCAGCCGAGCTGTCCCTTACTCAGGAAGGCCTTTACCTGACAGCGTCACCACCTCCCCTCTTCTTCCTAGGACTTCACAAAACCAGAATCATGGCACAGATCTGTGAGCCACCTGTTCATGACCTATCCTCTCCAGATCGCAGGCTCCATGAACACAAGCGTGTCATCCTGCTCACGGCTGTGTCCTCGGGGCACTCGGCAAGGGGAATGACCAGCCAGACTCACCGAACTCCCCAGGTCACTCCTGTTTACAGAGAAAACCCACCAGGGAGGCTGGTAACCGCCCCCCCCCCCCACTCTCAGCAAGGCCCACCTAACTCCCTAGTTCTTGTAAGCTGTTCCGTTCCACCACATTAACCTGCCTCATGCACCCAAATGCAGCGCCTATGCTGTGAAACAGCATGGCTGTGAAAGTTACCAAGGACTGAGAGAGAAATGCCTCCTCATTCTGTTCAGGTGCATACACTGCATGTGCCTGGCTGGGCAGGTGGGAGGAGTAACTGCAATGCAAAGAAGTCGATTTAGCCTCTCTTCGAAGGGCCATTCGACCAGCAAAGTAGAGAACAGCTAGGCTAATTTATTACTGAAGACTACAACTCTCCTTAAGAGTTACGGGTAGTAAGCAGATCCATTCACTGAAATAGCCCACTTGACCTCAGGAAGAGAATTTGCCCAAGATCTTATAAGAGGACATAAAATGTTACACAACTGTTAGCTTAAGAAACACGTCCTTAGGGTATCTTACCACTACAAGAAACTCCAAATCTAACATATGCATCATGGAGAGAGAAGCATCCTTTTAATAGCCCAGAGTTCACAGATCCCACAACCGAAAAGGACTATAGTTTAGATAATTAAGACAACAGGTACACACCTATAGTATTTCATTTGACCTGTATTAATACAAACTAGGCATAACTAATTTAGATGCACAAGCAGGAAATTTCAACCTGATTTTCCCAAAGATTTTATTGGAAACTCAGCATGGACATAAATTGGAACAGCATTCAAGCTCCCCCCACCCCACCCCAAAATGCAGATTCTAGCTCTACCAGACCAGGCAACTTGACCTTGTGACTTTGAGCGGTTCCCTCAGCTGCTTTCCCTGGGGGCAAAATGCAAAAAAAATGCCCACAGCTCTAACATTCTTCATCCTGCCACTCAAGCAGAAAGCACTAACTTCCTACGGGAGGTAACCTTGCAAGGAATAAACATTAGAACTAACCAAAAGCAATTTCACAAAGAAGCTACATTCATTTGTGGTAAGGGAAATTATTCAGTGTCATGAGGTCATTACCTAAATCATTCCCAATCTGTCAGAGATACACATAAGGTACAATGAGATTTAACAGCTAGCCTCCTTGTAATCCATAAATAAGACATCGCCTGAAAAGGGGAGAAATACCAGCATCTTCTAACTCACATCCTTTATTCTTCCGCTCACTCCTGAACTTCGCCCTCTCCACGTGTCCCTAAACCACGCACTCTTTAAAGCTGAGTTTGAGCATTTAATGGAGGTTTCGGGAAAGAAACCACTAGGAAAATGAGGGAGGCAGGAGACTTCAAGAGTTGCGGCTAACAGTCCGCATCTTTGTCCTGCTGCTGTCCTGATCAGGCGGCCAAGGGGCACATTCCGTGCAGGGTATCTGTCACCACATCTCCTCAGCCATTACTGAGCTCGGACTTCTCTCCTGCTCTGAGAAAACTTTGCATGACTTTTAGGATTCTTCCGATATTCTAGTTTTTTCCGCAGTTGTTGACATTCATCTCTGTGGTAGCCTGGAAGCCTTGTTCAAAGTCAGAGCCTTTGAGACACCTGAAATGGTCAAACACTATCACACACAACTCCTGTCATGTTACTTTCAACTTCATTTTCTGATGAATCAAAAAAAGCAAACAATCATTCCATGTGCAAGGCACTCAGCTGTAGATGGACACAGCCATGATCTTTGCCCTCCTAGTTAGAAGAGTAAAAGCACCCAAATGCTGGTGTAAGAAATACCAGCTTAAATAAATGTTAATTGTTTGTCCTATTGTTAAAAAGGGACTCCAGACATTCAGAGGGAACGCTCATTGGCTGAATTCATTCTGCCCAAACCGAGGAGTAAAAGCAGTAAAATTATCCCTACTTTTAGAGTCCCAAGGCTCTGAAGTGGCAATTTAACCTGTCTTTTTAAATTGATTTTCACCTTTAGTACCAAGTGCAAGCAGGCTAGAGCCAATGCAGTGCACCATCTTTGCACATCTAGTCATATGATCCTTCACAGCTAAAGAGCTGAAGGTAAGAATACCTCCCACCACAGAAAACCCAAGGCCAATGTTAACAGCTCACCTGCTCTGGGGCAAGTTTTGTTGTTGTTTTAGGGAGAGGGAGCGTGTGAGTAGGGGTGGCAAAGGAGGGGAGACGGAGAGAAAGAATCTCAAGCAAGCAAGCCCAGCAAAGAACCCGACTTGGGGCTCAATCTCATGACCCTCAGATCACCACTTGAGCCCAAAATCAAGAGTGGGTGGCTTAACTGACTGAGCCACCCAGGCACCCCTGCTCTGGGGCAAGTTTTAAAAAGCTATTCCTGGAGGGGTGCCTGGGTGGCTGTCGATTAAATGCTTGACTCTTGGTTTCCGCTCAGTGGTGATCTCAGGGTTGGGGGGATGGAGCGTGGAGGGGCCTGCTTGAGATTCTCTCTTCCTCAGCCCCTCCCTGCCCCATACTTGCTCCCTCTCTCTAAAATAAATCCTTTAAAGCTATTCCTGGAGGGCGCCTGGGTGGCTCAGTCGTTAAGCGTCTGCCTTCAGCTCAGGTCATGATCTCAGGGTCCTGGGATCGAGCCCCCCCCCCCACCCCGCATCGGGCTCCCTGCTCTGCGGGAAGCCTGCTTCTCCTTCTCCCACTCCCCCTGCTTGTGTCCCTTCTCTCGCTTTGTCTCTCTTTGTCAAATAAATAAATAAAATCTTAAAAAAAAAAAAAAGCTATTCGTGGAGCAGGTGCTGGGACAGCACTTAGGGACATCTTAATGCTGTGTCACACCTGCCACCCTTCCCAAGTTTTAAACCCTTCCCAGCTTTCTCCACTTGATGGTGAACCTCTACAGATCTACCACTTAGAAGCTAGGCTACCTAAGCAGGTACTCCCCCACCATTTCTCTGGTATCTGTGGGTAAGTATCAACTACTTAGACATTTTCCCGCCAAGTACTGGAGAGTGGGGAAAGTGAAATTAAGCCACATAAAAAAAATTTCTCCCACAACTGGTTTTCACTTGTGAAATATTTATGCACAATTTATAAGCTATGAAGCCAGAAATGACTTATTTCAACAGATTTGACTTTGCCAAACTGTGTGGGTGCAGCACTCCAAGGGGAATTACTCAGGTTTTGAAACTCAAATTCAAAGACAAAATGATCTAATTTTTCACTCCTTACACTAAAATTCTCAAAAGTCAAGTTAAACGGCATTTAGAAATAACTAAACTGATCAAGTCACTTTTTAATCAGAATGCATCACCTTTTCTCTAACATGTTATGAAAGACACCTGCTTGTTTAGCAAGTTCGACCCAAGATTAACGGATCACAGTCCAGGATAATCATGGGCTTCAACTGCAGGAACACTCTTCCAAGAGCTCAAGGAATTCACAAAGCGTTAAACTGGCCAAACGAGTACAACAGAGATAACGCCTTCCCAGAATTTCAGTTTTCCAAGATTTTCTTAAAAACCAGGGAGTCTTTATTTTTATTGCTTTAAACCAACTGTCAGGGGGACCAAAAAGCTGAGTAAGGTCAAATCACTTCGCGGCAACATAGCTAGCTATTCAGATTCAGGAAGGCTTAACTTGCCGTCAATTCGTGCCCAGAAAAATCCAGGCTCTGTTGCAGGGCAGGTATAATGGAGAACACAGCGGGTAAACCATGGAGCTCTCAAGGATGAGACCAATGCAAAGCCTGGTGGGCACAAGGAGGAGTGTCTACGAAAGTGAGAAATAGGTGAAGACGGTGGTCAAGGGAAACACTGATTGGCTAGAGAGCGAAGAAAGAGAAGCTCCGAAGGAAAGCTTCTAGAAAGCCATAATGAGCCGAGCCACACGACGAGCGGCAAGGGCCCCGTAGTTCCAAGCTCTACAGGGAAGCGGGCACCCAACGGCCCCGTCTCGGGTTTCCGCGGGTCACAAAAGGATAACGGACATCCTCCCAACGGTGGACCTGGGGGCTCCGCGCGCCGCTTCCGCTCGGCCGCCCCGCCCCGGCCGCCCGGCGCGGCCCACCTGAACTCGGTCCCCGGGCCCGCAGCGGCGCGGGGACGGGCGCTCGCGGCGCGATGCGGGCCCGCGGCGGCCCGCGGACATGCTCCTCTGCGGCCCGCCCGCCTTTGTTCGCCTGGCCTTCCACACTCACCGCCGCCATCGCCCGCCTGGAGCCAGGCGCCACGAGCAAACGCCGCCCGACGCGAAAAAGGAAGCACAGGCGTTTCTCGTCAAAGCAGACTTTATTGGGCGCCCGGGCCGCCCCGCGCGCGCCGCCCGCTCCCCCGCGCGGCCCCCGGGCCGATCGCCGGCCGAGACCCCGCGCGCGGCCGGCCCCGCCCTGCCCCGCAGGACCTCTCCCCCGCGGCGCCGGGGGCCGCGCACCGCTCACCGGCTCCCGAGGCGGCGGCTGCAGCGGCGACGCCCCGCTCCCGAGTGTGCCCCGGGCCCGGGGCGGCGGATTTCGCTGCTGTGGCACCGCGGAGGGCGGGAGCCACGCGACTCGCGGCGGCGGCGGCGGCGGCGGCGGCGGCGGCGGCTGCGCGCTGACGTCACGCGCCGCGGCCAGCCAGCGCGCGCGGGGGCCGCCCCGTCGACCCCAATCCGGGAGGAGCCCGGGTGAGTGGGCGGGGTCGCGGTGGCGAACGGGCAGATCGATTGGCAGAGGGGGAGGAGCGAGAGGGCCAGCGGGCGAGTGGGAGCGAGGCGGGGCGGGCCGAGGCCAGCGCGGAAGTCTCGCGAGGCCGAGCCTGAGCGGAGTGTGGCGGCGGCGGCGGCGGCGAGATCTGGGCTCGGGGTGAGGAGTTGGTATTTGTGTGGAAGGAGGCGGAGGCGCAGGAGGAAGGGGGAAGCGGAGCGCCGGCCCGGAGGGCGGGAGGAGGCGCGGCCAGAGCGGGTGGCCAAGGCGCGGCGAGGCGGGGCGCCGGGGCGAGCAGCGGCCGAGCGAGCGCGGGGCGCACCGAGGCGAGGAGGCGGGGAAGCCCGCCGCCGCCGCCGCCGCGCCCGCCCCTTCCCCCCGCCGCCCGCCCCCTCTCCCCCCGCCCGCCCGCCGCCTTCCTCCCTCTGCCTTCCTTCCCCACGGCCGGCCGCCTCCTCGCCCGCCCGCCCGTAGCCCCGGAGCCGAGGCCGCCGCGGCCGTGGCGGCGGAACCCTCAGCCATGGCCTCGGGCGACACCCTCTACATCGCCACGGACGGCTCGGAGATGCCGGCCGAGATCGTGGAGCTGCACGAGATCGAGGTGGAGACCATCCCGGTGGAGACCATCGAGACCACGGTGGTGGGCGAGGAGGAGGAGGAGGACGACGACGACGAGGACGGCGGCGGCGGCGACCACGGCGGCGGGGGCGGCCACGGGCACGCGGGCCACCACCACCACCACCACCACCACCACCCGCCCATGATCGCGCTGCAGCCGCTCGTCACCGACGACCCGACCCAGGTGCACCACCACCAGGAGGTGATCCTGGTGCAGACGCGCGAGGAGGTGGTGGGCGGCGACGACTCGGACGGGCTGCGCGCCGAGGACGGCTTCGAGGACCAGATCCTCATCCCGGTGCCCGCGCCGGCCGGCGGCGACGACGACTACATCGAGCAGACGCTGGTCACCGTGGCGGCGGCCGGCAAGAGCGGCGGCGGCGGCTCGTCGTCGTCGGGCGGCGGCCGCGTCAAGAAGGGCGGCGGCAAGAAGAGCGGCAAGAAGGGCTACCTCGGCGGCGGGGCCGGGGCGGCGGGCGGCGCGGACGCGGGCAACAAGAAGTGGGAGCAGAAGCAGGTGCAGATCAAGACCCTGGAGGGCGAGTTCTCGGTCACCATGTGGTCCTCAGGTGAGCGCCGGCGCGCGCCGGCCCCCGGGATGTTTTTGTTTTGAAGGGAAGCCATGTTTTATGTGTGTGATGGGCGCCGCCATCTTCTTCGCAGGGCAAGTATGGCGGCCCCAAAAGATGGCGGGCCGCGGCGGGGGCGGCGGGCGGCGGGCCGGCGGGCCGAAGATGGCGGCGGGAGGCGCGGCGCCGCCCGCTAGGCCGCA
>NW_027397070.1:68785710-68848156 GCF_003265705.2 Callorhinus ursinus
CTCCCGAGAGGCACCTTCCGCTCCCACGCCCGGCGCGCGGGCCGGAGCCTGCCCGCGGCCGCGCTGCCCGCGCTCCCCGCGCTCGCCTCGCTGGGGCGGGACTTGGGCGGCACGTAGGGCTCGCGTGTGCGGGCTCCGCGCCGCCGGCGAGGTCCTCGCCTCTGTCCCCCCCCACCCCCCCCGCGGCACGCCGGAGAGAGGGTCCGCGAGGTTTTGTGGGTGGTTCTTAACCCTTCGCGTTTGGGGGAAGTTTCTTTTTCTTGTGTTTGTCTCTGCAGATAGGTCGGTTAGCTGCACAGCTGGGGACGTTTGTCCCTGGATTAATAAAATGGAGTACCTTAAGTGCTCGCTTTTTAGTGGGTAGTAGGCGACCAACTTTTCCTGTGAAGGGAAAGATTCTAGAAAGCCAGAGAAAATAGAGCAAAAGGGACTTACCTGCGTGTTTCAGTTTTCTCTTTTTTTACTTTATAACTGTGGAAAGTTGTTTCTTTCATGTCTGTTCTCTTACATTATTCACATGTTTTCTAGTTAAATTGGCAGGATAGTAAACAGGCTCGAGACAGATCCTGCCGTGGCTAGTTAATCTAGTAGTGGTGGTGATTACACTTAGTTCTAAGTTTAAGTTGCAGAATCCCCCCCCCCCCCATGACGGTAAGGCTGTTTCATCAGTTGTCAGGATGGAGCCTCAAAGTGCGATGACCCTTGAGTGTTAAAGGACTGTTAACGATTGAGATGAACAGATGAAGTAGACGTGAAAAGGCTGGATTGGAAGGCTGGTCTGGTTCTATACTGAAAGCCTCTGACGAGATAGCTGACGTTGTTGGATGGATCTAGGACTCAGAACTGAGCAAAGGGATCCGAGCTGCTGCCACAATTTAGTAGCAAGTGTTAAGGGGCGCTCCTGTTCTGGATTTCAGAGTGCCTTGTGGAAGTCTGAGGAGTTTGAGTTTAAAGTATATGTTTAAATGAAACCTGTCTACTTAATGGTTATCAGAATGTCTTCTGTAGATTGGGTAGCATGCACACTGATCGTGTTGGAACCAAAAGTCATGTCTTTCCATTAATGTGCAGAGTAAGAGGGGTGAATTGGTTATTGTTGAGTTTTGCTGAATTCAGGATCCCATCTGAAATTAGATATTGATAGAAAGATACGTTAACTGTAAAACTAAATTTACTTTTTCTCATGTGGAGACGTGTTGGTTTTATAGAAATTCAGAAAACCAGGGTGTTTTATATATTCTGTATTTGATCTTACCAAATTGCTTGCTTACTTATTCAAGAAAATTTGGTAATGGAGGCTTTACTTGATGAAGTGATGTGTATCAAGTCAGCCAGTCAAGGGGGGAGGTCTGAGGGGCCTGACTAATGGGAGTTAATTTACAATTAAGTCAGCATTTAAAAGTCATTTCTTCCCCTGTGCAAGTGGCTGCTTACAGAGTTGCACAGTTTGGGGTTATTTTAATGCCCATTTCTTTGCCGAGTTAGTTGCCTGGTGCATTACCGACTACTCTGTGCCTAAAGGTAGTTCTAAGTCTTTGATGGCAATAACTTGGTAAGGCCTGTTTCCTCAGACGTGTTTTGTGGTGAACCATCCTGTCCCTCTTCCTTGTCCTTGTGGTTTGGAATTATTACCGAAGAGAAGCTAAATAGTTTGTGATTAACTGTGCACGCCCAAGTTCAAATTCTGAATATAGTGGAATCTTAGGAACTGAAATGAGATAATTGATAATAGGTGAAGAAATCAAAGCAGGTTAATTGTTAAGCTGAATTTCTCGGTGTGTGTGTGTGGACTGCGGTAGGCAGTATGTCAGTGCTTTCACAGACTGTCTCGTCTGATCCCGGCAGGAAGGGTTTGAACACCACGGTGGTTTCACCAGAACATTCCTTTGGATGGGAATGAGCTGTGAGGTGACCTTTTTGCCTAAGTCTAAGCTTAGTTATCTGAAGTTCTTATAAAAAGTGCATAGGGTATTCTCAGGGCTCTAGTTACTTGTTAGTACCTCTAGGCTAAAAAAAACAGTGGGAGCCAGCATGTTTGTGGAAACCAAATCTTTGGATTTTATGGGTTTCTTTTGCTTGGGTGCCGTCTTGTTCCAATTGCCCCCAGAGTCACAGCAGTCTGTGTGATTGGCATCTCTTTAATGGAATAACAGCAAAGGAAATCTAGTGGTTCTGTACTAGAGTAGCTTTAGATCTGGAATGGTCCTTGGAGATCTGCTTTTTTCTTTCCTCTTTTTTCAACTGATGTAATTCACATGGGCGCTGAGTTCGGCCGCTTCTGCTGTATTTACCAGGTTGTGTGGACATCACCGCTAGCTAATTCCACATTTTCATCGTCTCAAAAAGAAACCCCATACCCGTGAGCAGACACTACCCATTTCCCCTCTCCCTCCAGCCCCTGGCCACCACTAATGTACTTTGTGTTTCTCTGGATTTGCCCATTCCAGCCGTTTCATTTAAATGGAATCGTAACAGGCTGTGGTCTTGTGTGTCTGGCTTCAGCCTGTGTTCAAGGTTCATCCACATTGTTGAGCGTACTTTATTCCTTTTGAAGGCTGAGTAAGATTCCATAACGTAGGTACTAGAGCAGGACCTGCTTGTTTTTGCACATGAGAAGATGAAGGCTCAGTGAGGCTGAGCGTGTTGTGGTATTTCATTACACTTCAGTTGTGTCTTAAACATGCTTAATCCACGGTTTTAAGGCCCCTGTTTATTTTTGTTTTTTTTCCTGGCATATGATTGATGAACATTTCCATGTTGCCAGATGTAGGGCACAGTCTCATATGTATATTTTTCCCTAGATTGCCATCAGTATTGTGTAGGAGTGACATCCTATTTTCTAGAGCTTACTGTAAACCAGTTAGTCATGGTGAAGTAGGGAAGCTCATGATAAAAGCTGAGTATTTAAAACATTTAGGGCTTTTTAAAATATTTATTTATTTAAGAGAGGGGGAGATTTCTCCCCCTGCAGGGGGGGGTGGGGAGGGAGAGGGAGAGACTCTCAAGCGGACTCCCTGATGAGCAAGGAGGGCTTGATCTGTGGCTTGACCGCACAACCCTGATATCATTACCTGCGCTGAAATCAAGAGTCAAATGGATGCTTAACTGACCCAGGTGCCCCTAAAACATTTAGTTTTGAGAGAAACCTAAGAAGGCTTTAAAATTTTGAGGTTTCAGGTATTTAGAAATTGTGACCTTCACGCAAGGCTGTTGGTATTTTACTTATATTTTGTTAGACCTATATTTGGTCTTAACATAGAAGTGCTTTATGATGGATTGAGCAAAACATCTGAGACCAGAAAACCATTGATACTAAGATGAGTAAAGTGGAAGAAAGTTGGAAAGTATTTAATTGTTTCTCAGTTCTTTATATTCAGAACGTTCAAGTTTGCTAAAAGTTACTAGTCCTGACCTTTTGCCACTCCTCTGTGGGTTTTCCACCTCCTCCTCCTTTACCTGTTTGTCCTTAACTAGAGATTCCATGCACAGAAATTCCCACGGAGCCAAGCCACAGACGCACCCTCTTCCCCAAAGTGATCTTGTCGAGCCTGTGACCTACATGGGGCAGTCTAAGTCAATGATTCTGATTCCTGACCCAGTAGTTCTGGAAGTTGGCTTGCTGATAAAGCCTCTGTGCTGTCACACTCTGCTCCAGGTTGTTCACCTCTCCTCTTCCTTCCCCCTTCCCCCGGCAACAGCTGACTTCCCCCTAGTGGGAAAGGAGAAATCCCAATTAGGAACAGGTCAGGACTCCTGACCTTACCTACAACTAGCATTTTAGGCTTTGAAAGAGAATAAATAAAATAATAACTTTAAAAATGTATGCTAGACTCTTGGGTGTTTATTTACCAAAGGCTTCCTGGTTTTTTTGTTGTTGTTGAAGTCTGTTTAGTAAGGTGGGTTTGTTTTAAGGCTGAGAAGTTTAGGGGCCTGTAACAGGTTATTAGCAAAAAACAGTTATTAGAAGGAACATTTCTTAAGATCTGCATTCCTTTGTTAACTCCTGATCTCCTCTTCCCAGGGGACCATTCTGTGAACTCTGCTTTTCTTCCCATAGGAGAAGTACGTGAAAGTGAAAACTTGTTATAATTTTTAAATCTGAATATTTACCAGTAGGTTGTATTCTCTAATACTGTTGGGTAAACATTCATACCTTCTATTTGTAAAATATGGCATCTGAAATGCTACTTGGAGGTTGACAATAACATTAATTTCATTACTGTTAGCAGAATATCAGGAAGGTGTGGAAGGTACAAACTCACACGGTACCCTGTGAGTTTGTATCTTCCTATGTGTGGTGGACTTAATTACAGTACACGAGAGAACCGTTTCCCATTCCCAAGTGCCTTGTATTAGTGGGTCCCATTCTGTTTAATTTCGTGATTAATTATCAATAACAACAAGCCCAGTGGTTTCTGGGAATCACATTAGCAACAGCGTCAGATTTCCACTTTAGAGGGCACTGACCAAAGTATCTTGCTTTGGAATATCTTAACTTCTGACCTTGGTTTCTTTGTAAAATGATTTCCTTTAGAAGAGTTCTACTCCTTCCCGAACTCCTACATGACCATAGGAAGCAGTATACTCACTTTCTTAAAGCAGAACTCTTAAATTTTAACGTGACCTGGTGAATGAGGTATTAGGAACTCTGGAGTAAAATTCTTAATAACCATTCGATGCCTTTGGTGTTACACAGTGGTGTCAGGATTAAACATGAAGACAATGTAAATGGTTGTGAAGGACTTTTTTTCTTGTGTAAATGTGATCTCCCTTAAATATAAGAAGTGTGGAGAAGGGAAGGAGGCCTCCATGGCTGTGCTGGAGACTGTTCCCTTGGAGCCCAGAGCCTGCACCCTGTCTCTTCTAGGAGAGTCACAGACTTCAGTAGAATGTCTAGTATTTCACAGGTGATCACACTCTTGAAAACACCCCAAAGTGTCTTTCTCTTTTGGCAGTTCTCAACTCAGTCTTCTTTCCTTTTTTTCCTTTTGTCTTCTGGCTCCTAGGCACCCAGAAACTTTGAGGGAGAGAAGCTGCTGCTCCTTCTCCAAATTGACAATTGGCTTTTAATTTCTTACATTGTTGGTAACTCACTTATAGTTTGTGCTAATACATGATTCCTGTATTAAATAGATGTTACAGATTCTTTTTTCTTTTTTTTCTTTTAAAGATTTTATTTATTTGACAGAGACACAGCGAGAGAGGGAACACAAGCAGGGAGAGTGGGAGAGGGAGAAGCAGGCCTCCTGCCGAGCAGGGAGCCCGATACAGGGCTCGATCCCAGGACCCCGGGATCACGACCTGAGCCGGAGGCAGATGCGTAACGACTGAGCCACCCAGGCGCCCCATAGATCCTTTTTTTTCTTAAGATTTATTTATTGTAGAGAGAGAGCATGAGTGTGTGTTGGGGTGGAGGGATGGAGGGCAGAGGGAGAGAGAATCTGAAGCCGACTCTGTGATCGCGGAGCCTGACGCGGGGCTAGATCTCATGACCCCAAGATCATGACCTGAGCGGAAACGAGGAGTCAGATAGTTAACCGACTGAGCCACACAGGTGCCCCGATTTTTATAGATTCGTAACAAGGACTACATACAGACTTCTGGATTTCATGTCTGGGGATCTAGGCACCTAGGCACACATTCTTCTATACTTTCCTGAATTTTCTAAGACTTCTATCAGATAGCTTCACTCCTGTGCTTAAAAACCCCTCTAACACAACAGTGTGAATATACTTAATGTCACTGAACTGTAGATTTTAAAATGGCAAATACTGTGTCTTGTGTGTTCACATACACACACATCCTGCAGGTGTCTCATCACATTCAGTAAAATCCAAACTCCTTATCATGAGGCCCCACTTGATTTGGCCCCTGCGTTCCTTTCCTCTTTCTCCTTCTTCCCTCCACTCCCTTTGTGCACCAGCCTTACCAGCCCTCTTTCCATTCCTTGAGCTTGTTTCTTTGCTCTTACCTCTGCTTCTAGTGCGGTGACCCCAGATGCTCATTTTTGTGCTGCCTTGTTCACATCTCTGCTCTCAGGAGGCCTTCCCTGGTCTTCCACTCTCACTCTGGCTCCTGACCCTGTTTTATTCTCTTTGTAGCAGTGTCTGAAATTATCTTGCTTTTTTTCTTTTAACCTGCTGCTTTCTGCTTCCTCTAGAGAGTAAGTTTTGGGCCTGTAACCCCTCAGTCTTAGGGTGGCACTAGGCATATAGAAGATTGTCGGTCTGTAACCGAGTGAATGAGCACATGGAAGTTACGCAGTAAGGCAGAATCGCGGCCTAGGGACCAGAATACATTCATCCTCCTCTCTGACCGCATAGGTGAAAAAGAAGTATGAAGGGTGGGAAGGGGGTGTGCAGGAGTGTTCCCTTTATAGGAAAGGCATGGACTGCACAGTCAGTCCTAGTTTCAAATCCTAGATCTGCCACTTAAATGCGCTTCTTCAGATACATGACTTGGCATTTCTGAGGCTTATTTTTTTAAAAAAATATTTTATTATTTATTTATTTGAGAGAGAATGAGAGGGAGAGAGCCTGAGAGGGAAGAGGGTCAGAGGGAGAAGCCGATTCCCCGCCGAGCAGGGAGCCCGATGCGGGACTCGATCCCGGGACTCCAGGATCATGACCTGAGCTGAAGGCAGTCACCCAACCACCTGAGCCACCCAGGCGCCCCACTGAGGCTTATTTCTTAAACCAAACACGTGGGGTTAGTGTCTTTGAGGTTTTGTTTGCGTTGAGGAATAGGACAGTTGCCAGCATGAAGCAGGTACTCAGTAAATATTATCTTGTCTTAGGGTCTCTCTTGGTGGGGAAATGTGGAAACAGCCTATGACTGATTTCTGCCTGTTGCTTAGCAATGAATCTCAAGTAGTTAGCTCTCCCCCCGCCCTCTCCCCTGTGAAGGTTTGGGTGATGGCAGTGGTAAGTCGACGATGTTGGTTTTGCCATAAGTCACCTAGAAAGGTCAGACCAAAGAGCTGATGGCCTAAGATGAAAGGTGTAGGTGAACAAGATCTAGCCAACCCATACAAGTAAGTAAGTAGGTGAATAAATATGTGAATCGGTGAAAATAGAAAATCAGGATCACAGAAAAAGAAACATGAGGGTCAACTCTCATGAGCTTCCTGGCAGTTTGGATAAAAAAGGAAAGCCTACTACTGATAACTGATTCTAGCCAAGATGAGAAAAACTTGTAGGGAAATCAAGCTTTTCTGAGGACTTACTAGGTAAACTGCTTATATATGAAGAGGACCACTGAGTCACAGTGTACAGATTCCAGCCGGTGTGGTGTCCAGAATTTCACGTGGTGTCTTAGAACAGCCAAAGACTTAACATGTAACCTAATTGAAGGCGACTCAGAATTTTCCATGTTCTTTACATGCTTACTCTCTTTTAACAAAAGTTGAACATTCTTTCACAACCATTAAGCGTGGGACCTGCTGTTCCCCTTGAGCCCAGGAGGGTGGGGAAAGTGGAACAAAGGTGTTCTGGCGAGTTCCTCCCTGTGTTCCCAGACACAGTGGCTGCCATTTAAAGCCTTCTCTGGTTTCAGCCTTACCGGTGGTCTTCTCTTTTTCAAGAAACGAAGAAAGCAAGCAAGGTTCAGTGACAGGAGCGAAAGGCCTCTTGAAGGAAGGAGGTCTGGGCTTTGGAGAGCAGAGTGGATGGGGGGTGGGTGGGGGTGAGAGGTGGGCAGAGGGGAAGGTTCCTCCCACTGCTGAGGAACATGGCCAGAGGGCTGCTGTGGTAGGAGTAGGGAGGGCAGGTCAGACCACTTTTTTTTTTTTAAGATTTTATTTATTTATTTGACAGAGAGAGAGAGACAGCGAGAGAGGGAACACAAGCAGGGGGAATGTGAGAGGGAGAAGCAGGCTTCCCGTGGAGCCTGATGCGGGGCTCGATCCCAGGACCCTGGGATCATGACCTGAGCAAAAGGCAGATGCTTAACAACTGAGCCACCCAGGCGCCCCAGACCACTTTTTAAACCTCTTTGTGGACCTGTGGAGTGCTTCCAGCCTTTCCATTTAGTTCCTTAATCCTTTTTTTTTTTTTTTTAAATATATTTGAGTCTTTATTCAAAGATTATTTACTTATTTAAAGTACAGTCTAGGGACGCCTGGGTGGCTCAGTCGTTAAGCGTCTGCCTTCGGCTTAGGTCATGATCCCAGAGTCCTGGGATCGGGCCCCTAGTTGGGCTCCCTGCTCAGCGGGGAGTCTGCTTCTCCCTCTCCCTCTGCTCCTATCTCCCCCCACTCAAATAAATAAAATCTTAAAAAAAAAGCTACTGATTAACAGTAACGTGTAGTTGAACAGTTATAACCATATGCTGTAATAAAAGTTATGTGAATGCGGTTTCTCTCTCAAAATATCTTACAGGGCTGCACTCACCCTTGTCATGGTGCGAGAGGATGAAATGCTTATGTGAGGGGACTAGTAGCGAGGGGCTGGGAGGTAGCGGGATCCTCTGCCTCCAAACCATTTGAATACAAAGTGTGTGCCCCACTTATAGGTGGTATTGGCTAGATTTTGTTTTTCATATCTTCCATCTGAGGACATTTTACTTTGGTCTGGTTGTTGTAGGTCATCTGCCTTTAGCCAGGGTTAGTGAGTACTGGAATCACCTGATCCGGATTCGACTGGAAGTTCTCGTTAAGACATTTTCTCCTACCACACTACCCCTACCCCCTTTGAGTCGGTGACCTATATTCTCAGCTTTTTCCAATTTGGAATTCTGAAATTTGGTTTTAATTTGCTTTTGTCCAGTTGTGTTCTGGTAATCACAATCATAAATGTTAAGCTGGTTGTAGAAACTCACTGCAGTGGAACTTCTCATGCTGGTTGACTCTTTCTCCCTGAAACAGTGGAGAGAGAATTAGCTAAGTCCTGCCTTCAAGGAAAACTCCAGAGAGGCATGTATATGTGCAACAATTTTTTTTATGTGTGTAATAATTTTTTTTAAAGATTTTATTTATTTGAGAGAGAGAGAGAGAGAGCACATGAGAGGGGGGAGGGTCGGAGGGAGAAGCAGACTCCCTGCTGAGCAGGGAGCCGGATGCGGGACTCGATCCTGGCACTCCAGGATCATGACCTGAGCCGAAGGCAGTCGCTTAACCAACTGAGCCACCCAGGCGCCCTATGTGTGTAATAATTTTTAAAGGGGCTCTAGATATTTTGCTTCGTGAACTTGCTTTGCCTAGATGTGTATTCCATATTACCCCATTGCCAGCCAGTAAGCATACATATTTGACATTCAGAGCAAATCAGTTAACACCTTCTTCCCCCCTCTACAGGGCAAATCTGTTTCAGTAGCAATTATGAAAGGAAAAGAATAAAATAATGGCCAGTGCAGAGAGCGAAAATTTACTTTATTTGAATATATATCAGAACAACGTGTTTTACAAAGAGAAAAAAATAATACATTTCACTAAAATTTTTTGAAATAAGGGGGAAACTTACATGTAGATATGGCCTGTAAATGTAATAAAAATATTAGTTTCTCTTTTAAAGCATCGTAAGTTCGTATTTGCAAAAACTTTCAAAGGTTTTTTTTTTTTGCAAAAATTTTTCTAGATTAAATGGCCAGAAAAATATCAGACATTGACATTCTTTGATCTGTTGCTTTAGTATGTGTCCAGTTCTCAGTGAAAGTGAGGTGGGACACCTGGGTGGCTCAGTTGGTTGAGCGTCCCAACTCTTCAGGTCAGGTGTTGATACCAGGGTCGTGAGTTCAAGCCCTGCATTGGGCTCCATGCTGGATGTGGAGCCTACTTAAAAAAAGAAAGAGAATGAGGCACACATTGTCTTTGATTTCTCCAGCCATAAAACCGAGTATCTTTTGTCATTTCTCAAGCAGCTTTCTTCAAAACATGATTTTTTTTTCCTGTATATAGTTTATTTCCTGACGTGTTGTTGAATAATGACCCTTTTGTTTTGATACCTGTGTGGTCTTCAAAGAGTTCACCAAATGAACTTTGTCATACGCTGTTTATTAAGGAATAAGTAACAAACGTGGTAATATGAAGTTTAAATATATATTATGAAAGCATACAGCAATTATCTAGAAAGACCCAGTGAAAACTTTTTTAAGGCAAGAATATTGTATCTCACTGTTCAGAAGTGCAGGTGTATAGTAATCATCAAAAGCAGATTGCCTTTAATCAGTTTGATTGTGGTTTTAACATTATGTACAGACCATGTGGTTATTGTCTATACTCGGGACAGATTGCCTTGACTGTGTGTCACTTTCACTTGGTAAGTCACTGAGTACAGTCGTCATGAGACAAAGCTAGTTTTTCTCCCTGCATCTGGACATAATCCCTTCAGTCTCCTTTGCAGTCTTCTCATTCGCTCTGCGTTGGAGGTACCCAGGTGTTCATTCTGAATCCTCTCTTCTCTGTCTATATTTTTTTCAATAGATGTTATTTATTTCTTTGGCTTTAAACGTAGGCCAAGTGCCAGTGATGCCCATATATGTTCTTCAACCTCGATTTTTTTGTCCCCACATTTGCATGTCCAAGGACCTCCTTGAGGTCTGTCCACTAGGTGTCTCCCAGACCCCTCAAATTAAAGCGGAGCTCCAGGTGCTCTGCTGCACATTGTCTCTTCCCCCGTTATTCTCCAGCTTGGCTCAGGACCTCCTCCCAGAAATGCAAACCAGAAACTTAGAAGGCGTACTTAACATCCTTTTCCACCCCCCACCCCCCACCCCCCACTTACCTGATTTATTACCCAGACTTGTGGAGTCCTCCAAAATAAAACTCAAATCTAACCTGTTTTAAAGACAGGTGGTTGTCTCTTTGGAAGTAAATCCCATTATTGGGTAATCTCACAGAAGTTGTTCCTTGTTTCCCATAGAAAAATCTTACTGTAGTTTAAATCTTATCTTCTAAGTAAAATTCCATCAGATAGGTAAAAAAGGTCAGTAAGCTTTTTTCTGTAAAGGCCTAGATAGTAACATTTTAGATTTTGTAGGCCGACCTAAAGCACCTGATCAACTCCAGTGTCATTGTAGCAGGAAAGTAGCCAAAGGTAACATGTGAACAAATAAGTATGGCTATGTTTCAATAAAACTATTTCTAAAAATAGTGGTGTATGTGCACACCATTGTCCATAACAGCATTATTCACAGTAGCCAAAAGATAGAAGCAACTCATGTGTCCATCAGTAGATGAGTGGATAAAGAAAATGTGTCCATACAAGAATATTATTCAGCCATGAAAGAGAATGGAATTTTGTACTTGCTACAACATGGGTGGACCTTGAAAACATGCTAGTGAAGTCCACCAGACACAGAATGACAAATACTGTTTGATTCCATTTATAAAAGGTACCTAGAATAGGCAAATTCGTAGAAACGGGAAGTAGAAAAGAGGTTACCAGGGGAGGGGGGGGCAGTTGTGTAATGGGTACCAAGTTTCTGTTAGGGATGATGAAGTCTCAGGTATAGATAGTGGTGATGGTTACACAGCATTGTGAATATGCTTGATGCCACTGAATTGCACATTCACAGATGGCTAAAATAAATATATTAAAAAATTTCTTAAACAATAGAAAGGAGGGGCGCCTGGGTGGCTCAGTTGGTTGAGTGTCCAGCTCTTGATTTTGGCCCAGGTCATGATCTCAGGGTCATGAGATCTAGCCCCACATCGGCTCTGTGCTGGGTGTGGAGCCTGCTTGAGATTCCCCCCCCCGACACACACACACTAAAACAATAGAAAGGAGACCGTGAAAATGTTGGAGGAAGGTTGGCAGGCTGGGTCCGGCTCACTGGCTGTACTCGGGGATTGTAAAAGTTGTCAGTCTCTACTTAGACTCACTCCATACATGTATTGTAGTTCTTGGTGATGTTAGTGACTGTTCTCTGGGTGCTTGGCGTTGTTGAATGTTGAAGTAAGAACTGAGTCTCAAGCCTCAGGAAGCATTTCCTCATTTGACTTGGGTCCCCCCCTCCAAATTCATAAATTAAAGTCCCAGTCCTCAACGTGATGGTATTTGGAAGTGGGGCTTTTGGGAAGTAATTGGGTTATGAGGGTGGAGCCCTTCTGGTGGGATTAGTGCCCTTGCAGATGAAGAGACAGAGAGATGATCCATCTCTCCACCCTGTGAGGGCACAGCAGGAAGGTTCTGTTGCCAAGCCAGGAAGAGAGCCTTTACCAGGAACTCAATGGGCTGGCACCTTAGTCACCGAAACTGTGAGGAATAAATTCCTGTTGTTTAAGCCCCCCGGTCTGTGGTATTTTTGTTAGAGCAGCCCAAACTAAGACAGCTTTTCTCACTTAGAATAAAGGCTCCGTGAGGGTAGAGACTTTGTTTTGTTTCTGGTGCCTTGGAACAGTGCCAGGCGCGTAGGAGGCCCGCAGTCACTGTGTGTTGAACAGTGTGAGGAATGTGATTTAGCCTGTGATTCCTTAACCCCAGATGGTGCCCAGGCGTACCGGGGAGGCGGTTCTCCTCGCAGTAGTCTCCTCCGGGCAGCCGTGGTCCTCAGCCTTGCTAGCGTTCTTCTATCGGAAGTACAAAAGGTGTGGAAAAATAGCCCCCCTGCCCGCCCGTGCATCTCTGTGGCACCTGAAGGTCGGTGTGGCAGTAGTTGCTCCTCGGTTGGAAGATCGGGGAGTGAGGGAATTGTCACAGCCCCGAGGACAAGAGCCGGGTTACAGCGCAGAGTCCTCGCTTTCTCACTTACATTTCCTGTCTTCCGTGAGTGCATCCAGCTGTGTTCTCCTTGGGCCTCTTCATCTGTAAAGAGGTTACCCGGGACATGTTGTTGAGATCATTCTAATTCCAAACTAGAGGCAGCTGGGCCTAACAGGAAAGGCCCCAGGCCCAGGAGTGAGGCTTCCCGCGCGCACGGCTGCCCCTTATTGGCCAGTCAGCCCTGAGCCGGTGCCGGGGCCTCTGTGGGCCTCAGCTTTCTCCTGTGAAGAGTCAACTTGCTAATTTGCCCGCTTCCAGGGTAATGTGCGCAGTAATGAAAATAGTGCCTGCACAGTAAACATTCGGTGAAATGCTGCTATTCTCTGATTCCTGGCAGTGGTGTATAATTTTTTCTAAAATGAAGAGTGGGCCCAGGTGCCTGGCTGGCTCAGTTGGTGGAGCGTGTGACTCTTGATCCCAGGGTTGTGAGTTCGAGCCCCACGTTGGGTGTAGGAGATGACCTAAAACAAAAGTTTTTTTTTTTTTTTTTTAAGATTTTACTTATTTATTTGACAGGGAACACAAACGGGGAGTGGGAGAGGGAGAAGCAGACTCCCCACCAAGCAGGGAGCCCGATGTGGGGCTCGATCCCAGGACTCTGGGATTATGACCTGAGCCGAAGGCAGACGCTTGAACGACTGAGCCACTCAGGCGCCCCTAAAATAAAATTTTTAAAAAATAAAATGAGCAGTGGGAGAAGAGAGACATTTAACATTTAAAAGTATCCTGTTCTGTGCTTTTCATCACTGAGTGATTGAACATGATAATGACCACGTGAATCAAATGAACCTACATTCTGCCTTTTTTTTTTTAAAGATTTTATTTATTTGAGAGAGAGAGAATGAGAGATAGAGAGCACGAGAGGGAAGAGGGTCAGAGGGAGAAGCAGACTCCCCGCTGAGCAGGGAGCCCGATGTGGGACTCGATCCCGGGACTCCAGGATCATGACCTGAGCCGAAGGCAGTCGCTTAACCAACTGAGCCACCCAGGCGCCCCCATTCTGCCTTTTTTAAAAAGATTTATTTATTGACTGGGTGGGGAGGGTCAGAGGGAGAAAATCTCCAGCAGACTCCATGCTGAGGGCGGAGCCTGGCATGGGGCTCAGTCTCACAACCCCGAGATCACCACCTGAGCTGAAACCAAGAGTCGGAGGCTTAACTGACTGTGCCACCCAGACGCCCCTACATTCTGTCTTTTTACGTTGCCCTCATACCCTAATGTCAGAGAACCTGGTGATAAACAGCTAGACATCATTTTTTTGATAGTAAGTGATGTCACTTGTAGGGGTTGGTTTGGTTGGTTTTTGGTCTTGTGTTTTAAGATTTTATTTTAGAGAGAGGGAGCATGCGGGGGTGGGGGCAGAGGCAGAGGGAGAGAGAGAATCTCAAGCCGACTCTCTCTCAGCCCGGAGCCTGATGCGGGGCTCGATCTCACGACCCTGAGATCATGACCTAAGAGGAAATCAAGAGTCAGACGCTTAACTGCCTGAGCCACCCAGACGCCCCTTTGGTCTTGTTTCTTAATACTGGTGGAAAGGTAAGAATTGAACAAGCCAGCTTTCGCTTCAGAAAGTCCTATTGTTATTGCCTTTTGGGAAGCATTTTGTTGGAGAAGCAGGACATTTCAGTCAGCATGGAAAACTTTGGAGCATCTTTATTTTCTGCTTTCAGCACCACAGTAGTGGAAGACCAACCAGTTTGGGCCTCTGGGCACTTGACCCTAGTGTAAGAGGCAAGGCCAACAAAAATTCAAAACAGCATGATTTAAAGTTTGTCAGCGTTGTTATCAAGAACTAAGGTAGGAGTTCAAGGAAAAGGTAAGAATCTGAGGCCAGAGCAATAGAGTCAACAACCCCTCGGAGAATCTCTCCTGCCAGGCGCTTGTGAGTTAACCTGGGAGGAGCACAGCCTGGTTGCATTATGGAGGGCTTGTGCCTAGGAGAAATGGAAGGTCAGGCTAGCGGTGTAAACTGGAACCAGGCAGCAAGGGACCCAGGATGCCAAGTTGGAGTACAATTTATACCTCTGAAGGGTTCATACCACGTGAAAATATACCAGCTGCATTTTCTGTATCAGTTGATTCTTTATTATAGCATCGCGGCAGAGAATGGAATTGGGAAGATGAATTAAGAAATTAACGATAGTCGTTGAGGTCTGAGATACTAAGAACTAACTGGATGGCAGTGGGACAAAGGGAGAAGACCTTTCAAAAAATCAACAGGATTTGGTGTCTGGGATGTAGGAGATTAATTATGGGGGTCAGTATTCCTTTCTTTTAACCTGTTGGATTTGTGATGATAGTAAGACATATAAGTAGAGATGTCCTACCTTCTTCGAACACGTGTTTATTTATTGAGGGCCAGCTCTCTGCAGACTGAACCGGGCTCTCGGGATACCTGGGGATCAAAACTTAGAAGCATTCCTGTCCTCGTGGCGCTTACTGTCTAGTGGGCAAGGCCGACAGAAATCCCATTGCTGTGATTAGAACTTGCCTGCGAACAGGCCACGGGATTAGGGTGAGGGGCTGGGAGTACACGTGGAGAACTGAAAGGCCAGCAGAGCGGGAGCGAAGAGTGAAGAGGGAGAGCAGCAAGAGTGAGGTGCTGGAGGGGAAGGCAGGGGCCCGGCTGCAGGGCGAAGGCTGGGGCGTCAGACTCAGGTCAGGGTCGCCGTGTTGCTGGTTAACAGGAAATTTGTAGGGTGGACAGAAAGCAGAAACTCTGAGAAGTGGTGGGAGGAGAAGCAAGGAAGCTTGACAAGAAGGCAGTTCGAGAAGTGGGAGTGGAACCAGGCAGGTGAATGCCGAGTCAGGAATGGGGAATACTCCCAACAGGCTGAGAAGGAGCACTGGCTCTGGGTTTGGTGCTGTTGGGTTTGGCATCGCAGATTTTGGTGACCTTCGGGCAGAAACAGGATTTCTGGCGACTGAAGAGAAAGGCTGGGTGGTTAAGAAATGGGCTAGCAGCTATAAATCAGCCGTTCCAGAAGCTGCTAATGAAAGCACTTTTCATAGTTTTTAAAAACGTATTTGCCCACATACACATTTTTACTCCGTTAAAATAATCAATCTTATGGTGTGTTTCAGATGAAAAAAAAGATATTGACCATGAGACAGTGGTTGAAGAGCAGATCATTGGAGAGAACTCCCCTCCTGATTATTCAGAGTATATGACAGGGAAGAAGCTTCCTCCTGGAGGGATACCTGGCATTGACCTCTCAGACCCCAAACAACTGGCAGAATTTGCTAGGTAAGCCCTAAGAATTTCTTTTCTTTCTCATTCCTAAAGTACTTAGAGTCAGCAGCTGTGTCTTTGTGTCTAAGTTACAATGGTGGCTCATAGTCTTGCTCCAGGGAAACTTGTAAAAACAAAAGCAGTTCATTTTGTTTGTAGGGGTAACTGCGCTGTTAATGTGCATGGCACCATTTTAGATCCTTGCTGACAGTGGGATGAAGCAACTACTTCTTAATTCTGTAGTTGGTTTTGCTTGTGAATAAATAAAATTGCACTGAATTGGTTTGGAAATGGGTATCTTTACACTAGCTCCTAGCAGCTGGAGGGTGCTGTGCTGGAGCAAGCTGTGGGGGCCTGGGTCGGAGCTGGGCGGGCACAGCTGACCACTGGGAAGGAGTCATCAGTTCCTATTTCAGTGTGTCCTCAGTTAAGCTCCGAGGGTTCTGTTCATTGAAGTGGGCATGACAGGAAGAGATCAAATATTTATGGCGGGGACCCCTGTGACTGGCCACGGTGAGCAGTCAGGAAGGTCTGGACCCACCAGAGGCTTGTTTGTCCTGAAGCAGGCTGGGCTCCTGTAGAAGCCTCTGCCCCCGTTGGTAGTATTTATTTCCCAGCGTCGTTGGACAGTTTCTACGAGGACATGAGAACACACTCAAAGACAGGTTTAAGTAAAATGAAGTGAATTCATAAACTCCGGAGCAGAAGGATGACCTCCTTCCCCCCCCTGAGGTTGGGTGGAGCCTGGAGGAGCCAGGAAACTGAGCCAAGGGCAGGATGAGGAGGAGCGACATCTCTGTGACCCGCCCCGTCTAGGGACAGAGCAGGGACCCTGGTCTTTCTTTTTCTTGAGAGCAGAGTGGAATAGATGAGAGCTGGAGGGCTCACGTGTCCTGGCGTCTCCCAGCCCTGCCAAAAACAAGGTGGGTCCTGCCGTTGGGAGCCTCAGTTTCCCCATGTGTCAGAGGTGTTGTAATAAAGGGTTATGTGCCCTTTTCTCCTGTCCCATGAAACTGCCGCCGTAGGGAATCTACACGTGAGTCTATTTCTGATTGATCACGGCTGAACAAAAAAAAAGTTAAGGCTTCTGTCCTTTCGTGAACGACATTGTGTCTCCCAGCTTTTGTTGCCTTTCGTATTTTAAATACGGGTATGCTACTCAAATGTTACTCCATCCCCCCCCCCCCCCCCCCGCCAGTACAAATAAAAATGGAATCTGTAGATGGAGTCAGCGGTGAGGTTAGAGTTTTGGGGCAGATGGAGTCAAATTGTGTGCCAATGTTTAGCATTGTCATGTGTTTTTAAAGTTAGTCATCCCTTGTTAACGTACTTGGAATTTAGCGAGGGTAGAGGATGCTGTCCCCAGGGGTAGGCATACAGAATGAAGGAGTCAAGGAAAGCCTTGTAGAGGCGGTGGCATCTGACTTGAGCCTTGAAAAACACTTGAGATTTGGGGGGGGCAGGTGGGGTTCCCATGGTGGGCCTAATGCTAGTGTGGCATGAGTGTGGTGGAAAGGTTAGGTACTCAACCCTCATCCGATATACGCTCAGAAAAGGATAAGTAGGTTTGGCTGGGAATTCGGATGCTCACAGGGAGAT
This sequence comes from Callorhinus ursinus, assembly GCF_003265705.2. Taxonomy (NCBI): domain Eukaryota; kingdom Metazoa; phylum Chordata; class Mammalia; order Carnivora; family Otariidae; genus Callorhinus; species Callorhinus ursinus. The sequence goes on from NW_027397070.1 coordinate 68,803,240, forward strand.
AGTTGGAGTGTAAGGGTTCTCTGAGTACCGGGCCCACATCTGGGGATGTTGTCAGTGTGCAGTGGACAGCTGCCAGAGGTGTGTGAGCAGTAGAGAAGGGGTTCTGTGATCAGAGGTTGGCTTTGAGAGGAGGCCGCGTCTGCTGTGTCCAGGCTGGGTCAGCAAAGGGCCAGACAGGGAGTGGGAGAGGTCATGAAGGCCTGAGCTGGCACCGCGGCGGCCAGATGGTGGAAGAATAAACGAGGTGAGGGTGGCGGGAGATGAGATTGAGAACCAGACCGGCCGTGTGTCTCCGGGAAGGAGGACTCAGAACAGAAGTTGAATGCTTCACGCCTCAGGTGGCACGAGATTGGGAGGGGGTGCTGGTTTGGGGTTCAGGGCGGGCATTGTTTGGCTTTAGATGGTAATGAATCATCCCTGTTGGGCCTGAGGTGGTTTCAGGAAGTACATCAGGGCTAGACTCATCTGCTGCACCGTGGCTGAGGCCGAAAGTGGCCCAGACGTCCGCGCTGTGAGAGGCCTGTTGATGGGAGGCCGGTCTTGGGAAAACCCTGTGATCGGAGGGCAAGGGAACCAGTGACAGGGCACAGGGCGCATTCAGACAGACAGGGTGGCTCAGGGAAGTACGTACAGCATCACAAAAGCCAGGGGAGTGCTCAGAAGGTCCAAGAGGGGGACTGCCCTCTCAGTTATTCTTTGCGGAATGATTCCAGTGGAGGAGCCGAGGGCTGAGGCAGGATCTTACAGAGGGCGGGGACCTGGGGGGGGCGAGCAGAAGTGATGAGGTGTTGGTGACCCTTGGTGGTGGTCACCCTCATTGCTGAATTGGGGCAGCTGGTCTGGAAGCTTGTCCACAGTTTCCTGAACAGAAAATCTGTGTCGGGCCTGCACTCGGGAGGTGCGTGTCACTGTTGTCGAATAGAAGCTTCTGCTTGTTTCCCAAGTGGCCTCGAGCCTGCCTCGGGGCTGCCTTCAACCCTCCTAGACCTGAATGAGACTTTTCTTCACCAGCAGTAGATAATTAGAAGACCGTGGAGTCACGTTTTGAGATTTGTGAGGAAAAGTTGCTGTAAACATATAGAAGTCTTGATCCAGCAAAGCTGTCGGGTCAGCTACGATTGTAGACACGTAAGGATTCATTTTATGTTGCACTTACCCTTTCTGAGGGGGCTACTGGAGGATATGCTCCGGGAAGACGAGGCTGCACATCAGAAGGAAGCCTTCTAAAGACCCTGGCGGACAGAGAATCAGGAGGGCTGCTGTGCGGCAGGCTGGAAACCCATTCAGTGGGGGACAGAAAGTCGGTGAATTGTAGGGCTTTCTTCGGGAAAAGTTGAGTTCATTCAGCAGTGCACAGAATGAGTAAGAAGCCAGAAGGTCTTGGCGGTATGGGAAAGAGTTTTCTAAAAAGGAAAAGATAACGAGAAACCCCCTGAAGAGAGAGGCGGTGCTAAGAAAGCCATGGCCTAAAAGTGGGCATCAGTTTGATGATGGTTGAAGTGCACTGAACTTGTTTGGCCTGACTCTGCAAGTCTCTCCTTGGTCCTGAGGCAACTGTGTTGGACTCACAGGGCAAGAAATGCGATCCTAGCACACGGCTAACACTCTACATACAGTAGGCGATCTGTTTCCATAATCATCTGAATATCGTGTGTGTTTCTTCCTGTTAAAGGTTTCATTTTGTGTACAGAATAGAACGAGATCTTGCTCATCCTGACAGTGTATACCAAGTGAGGGTAAAGGGTTGGGCTCCCGCTCATCCCCCTTGTTCTTAGTACCCTGGAACAGATCACGGACAACTCTCAAGCCTCTGGACGGTGGTGGTGGTGAGAGGTACTGGAGCCTGGAATGCCCTCTTTTGTTAGGTCTTTGCATTTTGAAAATGTGTGTAACCAACCGCTGAAGAGGATTTTCCAGGGGCCCCGGCATTGGTGACTGGGACTCTGAAAGCCAAAGACAAAGAGGCACCAAGTTTCAAATTGTTGGGGGCCAGACCCTGTCTTCTCCTCTAGTAAAGACCCACAGAACCCCCTTTATCCACCTCCGCTCCATGGCTCAGCTGTTGGCTTGAGGTAGCATGTTAGCTGCTTTTCCCTCTCTTCTGTGCTGGGGAGAGGGGGTTCTGCACTGGCCTTGGAACTGACCAAAGAGTGGTTCGGGTTCCTGCCGCACCGAGCCTAGAGAATTGGTTAGGAGTAAGTAAATCAGTTACATGGGGGAGGGGGGCAAGTATGAGAAATAAGGACTTTTCATCGGAAAGTCCTGGTATTGGGGGGGGTGACTTTGTTCTTTTTTAAATACTTCACAGTGTGGCCAGTGGGTGGGACCTGGTGAGTTCTTGTTCCTGATTAAATGAGCAGCCTTTGTGCCCTTTTCATTAACTACAGTTAGCCCTTCGGAAACTTCCGGTCTAGAAAGATCAGAATTAAGAGTGCTTAGGTCAGTCACACAAGCTGGTTAATTTAGTTGTCGTCCACCACCCACCCTGAGACTTTTTCGCAGGAATAGCCTAAAGACGAGCTGGCGTAGCGGAGCTGGAAGGACCGCCAGGAAAATGTGCTCTCTCTGTAGGAGATACTTTGTCCGGCGAACTCAGTCTCGTTTGTCTGAGGCACCCCTCTTCTTTGCACCAAGAAGGGAGGGGAGTTGCGGTTGCAGAGGGGAGCTGGGTTCCAGGAACTTCTGCCCCACCAACACAGATCCCCATGGGGGTTCCAGGCTGAAGGCGACTAAGCTTATCGTTTTGCTGTGAACAGGACTCTCTTCATTCGAGAATCTCTGATTTAAAAACAGTTCATCTCGGCGTCTGGGACATTGAGCTTTAACTTAGAACTCTGGTTTCACCCTGCCCGAAGTGGTGCCAGGAGATTCCTGCAGGTTTTTGGTCCCGGAGTCCAGCCTTTACAGTGCCGCCCCCACCCCCAGGGTGCGGAGTGAGCCCGGGCAGACCGCGGAGTGCCCTCCGCTTCCCGTTGGACAGGAAGCTTCTCTTGTTGCGTACCCGGCTCTTCCACGTACTTTGTAATCTATTGAAGGTGGCCTTCTACTCGACTTGTGCCGTTTTTCTCTAGTCTCTCAGTCCTTTAGTTGAAAACGGTGGCTTGGAGCACCAGAACCTTCTGGACTGTTAAGTGCGACTGGCTTTTTTTTTCTTTTTTTTTCTTTTTTTTAGGAATGAACTTATTTTTAGCTAGGCCCACTTAACACACAGCTGGGGATAAGAACAGCTGTCATTCCCCCAGAGCTTCACGTGCATCTTCTCTTTGAGTCTTGGCAGCTACACGGCAGGTAGCAGTCCACCTTTTTACAGAGTGAGAAACTGAGGCTGAGAAGTTCAGTGATTTGCTCAAGGTCGTACAGCTGGTAGGAGTCGGCGTCAAGCCCGGCCCCGTGCCCCCCCCCCCCCCCGCCCATCCACCAGCGCCTCTGCTGTCGGTGGCGTCCTGTGTAGTCTCCCAGTCGAGGGAAAACGCAAATCTTGGTTATTCTTAACAGTTTGAATATGAAGAGATGTTGAATATGAATATGAAGAGGCATGTTGAAGAGATACTCCAAGTAGCAGTATATGAGTTTAGGCTTTTTAAAAATTACTTTTTTAGGATTTCAAATACTTTTTTTATTTTGTAGGTTATATATCAGTTGGTGCCATGAAGATTTTAGTCTTTACTCACGAAAAAAAAAAAAAACCCACTTTTAATCTAGTTTTCGGAAAATGACCTTTTCAATGTTTGCCTTCAAGTAAAATATAAAAGGCACCACCAACACACACTGCCTCATTTGCCACTCTGGGGAAGGAGGGTTTGCCAGGGAACTTACGAGTGGCTGCAATTCAACCTTTCCCTTCTTGCATCCAAGGGTGTTTGTCCAAATACATTTTAAACTTTCATTCTAAAATCAGTTATATTGCTACATGCTGGCACACATTTTGCAAATGACATTTTAAGAAAAAATACCACTTAATAACATTTAAGAAATCAAGAGTTTGGTAAATGGTACCTGGGACTGTGCCCTTTAATTTTGTGTATATTTGAAAATTTCCATGATAAGTTTTTAAAAATCAAGTTTCTGGGAATAAATTTAAGAAAATGTCAGGGGTGGGGTGGGCACACCTGTCCTGCAGCAGGCACCTCACTGACATGGACACCCCACATTGGAACCCCAGATGGGTGGGGCAGGAAGTGGTTGTCTGTACGACTTATCTGTCAGCCCAGTGGACATTTTTTAAAGTTGGTTTATTAACAAAATTTGCAAACAGTAAAATTCACCCTCTTTAGGTGAGTACCACTCTTGCGAATTTGGACAGACACGATCACGTAGCCGTGTCTGCATTCGAGAGAGACAGAGCATTTCAGTGTAATCATCAAAGAGTAAATGTTGTTATTCATTGGGAAGACGGATAATACACTTTTTTCTTATTAATACTTGATTGGAGTAGAACCCATTCCTGTGAATCACTGTTGTTTTCCAAACTCTGATCTAACCTCCAGGTGGCGCAGTGGCACCAAATTTTTGTCCTACAAAGTTCTCTGAGCTCAGACCAGCTCCAGGGTTTAATGGTGTTTCAGATAACAGGCTAGCTCAAAGCCCTGTACACAGCAGGCATTTAGAAAATATTTGCTTACTGATAGGGTGATCCCCCAAGTAGAAGAAAGAAGGAGTATCTACAGGGTTGGAAGGGGGGCGGATACCAAGCTGGAGATGTTCTCAGAATTTAAAGTAGGAAATTCATACCGTCTTGAACAGACTTCCTCTAGAAGTAAGTTCCAGTCGCCAGAGAAGTTGGTTCACCAATACTCCTCGAGGGAGGGAGAGTTTAACTAGATGACTTTGTCAGCTCAGGTTTTATAAAACAAAATCTTCAGGTCATCCTTTTCGCAGATCAAGGGTGAAGAAGGACCTTTGCGCTAGGGCCTTTGCTAACTTGATGACCGCAGAAATCTTTTGTGATGAGAGAGTGCTGGTAAGTTAGCTCTTACTGGTAAGGCATCGCTGACCTCGTGGCTCGTTTGTTAACTGCACCCTCACGTAGGGCAGTGAGGTGGCAGACGGGACAGAAGGAGCGTCTTTCTCGAAGATGTAAATTTTTTTTTCTAGTCTCTCTAGGAACTTTTAATCTCTCACCCCTCTACCACACACAGATCTGTAGGGAGTATTTGGAGAGAAAGTTTTGACAAAAGACCAAAGGTTGGTTCAGTGGAAATAGCAGGTAGGTAAGCTACCAAATCAGCAAGCTCCCTGGGTAGTGAGTCCGCATGGGGCTCCTGTTACACCCCAGTCCCAAAGCAGGGCTGGAAATCTCTGTCATTTTTTTTTGTTTGTTTGTTTGTTTTTTTCTTAATGCTCTCATTATTTGAAAAACAGTAACCTCCCTCCCACCCCCACCATCAAAAGTAGTAGTAGGATAAAATTCAACAGTGGGAAAGGGTATGGGGTGTTCGCACCTGTTCACCAGTCCCTGGGGGCTCCTCCCCAAAACACCAGTACCAAGTTCATTTACTATGTTTCTTTCCAGAGATAATGTATATAAATGATTTTCTGTTTTACAAGGACTCTTCTGTGCCCTTTTTAAAAAAATTCTCTCTCCTAAAGATAATGTCTGTCAGTATAAAATGAACCCTCCCTCCTTTTTTTTAAGCGGTTTTGTAGGGATCTGTGTTTAAGACCCTCCCCCATCTGCTGCTTCCTTTTCACAGGGTGTCTTTGTTACCACAGCAGCTGCTCCTGGATACCTTGCTTTGCTCTCACCAAGAGATTCCTCTGTGGTTTGGGCTGGTGGTCTTTTGTGTTATTTCAAGAGTTTGGAGGAAAGAGCAGATATTTGAAGCGCACAGACCTCAGTGCCGGTCTGAGCTGCCATGGTCTGAGCTGCCCTGGCTCGCTCGCTGCGAGACCATGGCAGCGACTCAGGCTTTGTGAGCACCAGCACCCACACCTGTGAAATGGGAAGGGTGCTTCCCAGTCATGGGTACTCGGGGAATGTGGTAGCATCCTTTCCCTCCTGGGCGCCACCTATAACCGTAGTTGTTTGTATCTGTAAGGAAAACATTGTAGGGGCTATATGATTTATGCCAGATGAGTCTACCCACTCCTACAAATCTCTCTCTCTCTCTCTCTTCTCTTTTTTTTTTTTTTTTTTTTTTTTGGTAAGAATGAAGCCAAGAAAAATTAAAGAAGATGATGCTCCAAGAACAATAGCTTGCCCTCATAAAGTAAGTAATGCTAGGGGAACAGTGTTTGTTAAACTGCCAATGAAGATTTAGAGAGCTCGTAAGCAATCTGCACTTTTATTTCCATCTAATAATTGAGGAACAAAAGTCTTTGTTTTCTAAATTCAAGAGGCTATATTTGTGGTGGGTTTTGTTGTTCAGTAAAGGCCACTTAAATTTAAATACTGTTAATGGGGCTACTGTAAGGCGCCAGTGTTTTTGCTCTTACTGTATATTGAACATACAATGTTAGGATTTTATTTCTTCCTTTTGGATCATGAACAAGTCAATCTTGAGACATTGGGTTGTGTCTCACCCATGGACCTTTGTGGGGCTGAAAGCTCATTATGGAAATTTGGAAATTATTTTGGATGCTGCTAAAGTAAGCCTAATAAAACTACATCTCTCTCACAATTTTCTTAATTTGCCCTGTTAACTGTGTGTTACTAGAGGGGTGCTTAATTGTTTTCAAATGTGGCTAGTCTTCCAAAGGAAAGGATCACCTAAAAAGTACTTTGAGGTGTTGGTTGGGTCTGTTTCACACTTAGTTGGATGGATGTAAAACTTAACAGAAAAAGAAGTATCACGGAGGTGGGGAGAAAGTTTTAATGGGGTAAAGAATTTTTAAAAATCAGTAATTGAAGAAGGATGAGTTTCATTTGGCGATGTCCTTCTAATGACCACTCAACAGGTTCTTTGGTTTTTCAACACACTTAGTGAATGGTGATTTTGAGATGTAAAACAAGTTCCTTTGGGGGCCAACATGTAAAGAAGCATTTGAAAACAGTTAGGCCCTAAGTGTCTGTCCTCCCTCTAGCTTCTCTGTGTACTTCTTCCCCAAATTTACATTTTTTAAAAAAACTCCATTTGCTAAATGGAAACACCGCCCGGGGTCAAGGAGCCAAAGCCGTGGCTCCCCCTCCCTCGTGCCTGTGAGGCTGTCGTCCTGTCCGCTCCTCCTCCACCCGCTCTACCCCTGGACAGCAACTGCAGAAGAAAGTTGGGAAGGCCATGCTTGTCCTGAGCGGTGCACGCCCGTCCACGCCCCCTCCCCGCTCCAGCGTCCGTGTGCCTGCTTCCTTTCCTGGTGTCTCACAAAATCAATTTCTTCTGTAGTTGCCATTCCTTGGAGACCCTCTTGCTTCTTTCTCTGTCAAGAAGGGGAAAGAGGCAAAGAGAGAAGAGGGAACAGTAGACGATGGAGAGTGGCAGCCCATTCTTGCAGCCCAGAATATGGGGCCCACCAAAGGTAGTGGTGGACCGCTCGCCTTTCAGCCCCATTTGTTTACCAGGGCTTCTGCTACTTCAGCTGGGCACAGAGTTGGGTGAGGCAGCTGTGGTGTGGCTGGAATCCAGGCTGCTGGGTTCTACCCCCAGCTCGGCTCCTACGAGCAGTGTGACCTTGGGCAAGTCTCCTCAAAGACATCCCTGAGCCTCAGTTTCCTGATCTGTAACACGAGGGTTTGCATTAAATGAGAAGGCCTTTTCCAGCTGTCTGGTTTTTGTCTTAAATCATTTAATATTTCTACTGTGATACTGAGTAAAACGTAAGTGGCGGGGGGACCGGGGGCGGTTTTGTTTCTTGGGTCAGTGAAGGCTGTTGTTTTAAGTGGTTGAATTCTTTGTAACACTTTGCAGTGAGAACCACTAAGCTTCTCTCTCTGTTTGAAGGGCTGCACAAAGATGTTCAGGGATAACTCTGCCATGCGAAAGCACCTGCACACCCACGGCCCCCGAGTCCACGTCTGTGCAGAGTGTGGCAAAGCTTTTGTTGAGAGCTCAAAACTAAAACGACACCAACTGGTTCATACTGGAGAGAAGCCCTTTCAGGTAGAGCTCGTCCCTTCTCCCCCTCCCCACACCACCTGGCAAGTGTAGGCGGGGCTATGGGCACTGGAGGGCCGGAGAGACGGGGCTCTCAGCGCTCCTTAGGGAGGAGCCAAAACGGTGTCCCGTTGGCGAGGCCGCAAGGGCTGCCGCAGCCCTTGGCTTTCCCCGTGTGCAGTGTCTCCGGTCCTAGAGACGGGGGGACAGGGTGTATCGGGGTGTTGATGGGGTGTACTTTGTATCAGGAGGAAAACTGGATTGCTCAAGAGCAAGCCTAAAACTGCATTTCTAGTGCATTCACTGTGGGATTGAAGCAGTTTATTTTCGGTAGTTGATGGAAGTATATTGAATTACTAATTGACGGGGGAACTTCCAAAATTTTACCGAATGGAATAAGTATAGGCGATGTTTTGTCTTGTTTTTAGAAACCCATCGCAAGTGAACGAACTAGCAATGCAGCTCTCAATTTTTTTTTAAAGATTTATTTATTTGAGAGAGCGAGAGTGAGAGAGAGAGTACATGAGAGGTGGGAGGGTCAGAGGGAGAAGCAGGCTCCTCGCTAAGCAGGGAGCCTGATGCGGGACTTGATCCCGGGACTCCAGGATCATGACCTGAGCCGAAGGCAGTCGCTTAACCAACTGAGCCACCCAGGCGCCCCGCAGCTCTCGATTTAACACGGTTCTTTTTGATACCTGACACCAGAAACCTTCCTAATCGATTGTATTTCATTATTTGAAACATTGACATAAGTACTAAGACCATAACATGATCCCGAGGAAGATTCTTGGTGTTTTGCCAAGTGTGTCTCTTACTCCGTATTTAAAATAATTCCTGAGAGTTGTGCCTGGGTTTCGGAGTGGTCCGCATGCAGAGTTCGAGCCCCATGCCTGTTCGTCCTGGGGTGGGACTGGGCCCGGGACTGGCGCGTTTTCCCCAGAGCGGGGAGGACGAGGTGTGTGGCCCAAGAGGCGGGCTGTTCGCCGCCCCGCCCGCCGCCCCGCCCTTTTGGCCCCGGCGCAGTCACTGAGCTGGGTTATCTCTGGTCTTTCCTCGACAGTGCACATTCGAAGGCTGCGGGAAACGCTTTTCACTGGACTTCAATTTGCGCACACACGTGCGAATCCATACCGGAGACAGGCCCTATGTGTGCCCCTTCGACGGCTGTAATAAGAAGTTTGCTCAGTCAACTAACCTGAAATCTCACATCTTAACACACGCTAAGGCCAAAAACAACCAGTGAGAAGAAGATGGAGAAGACCCTTCTCGACCCCGGGGAGCATCTTCCAGGAGTGTGATTGGGAATAAATAGGCCTCTCCTTTGTATATTGTTTCTAGGAAAGAATTTTAAAAATGAATCCTACACACCTAAGGGACATGTTTTGATAAAGTAGTAAAAATTTAAAAAAAAAAACTTTAATAAGATGACATTGCTAAGATGCTCTATCTTGCTCTGTAATCTCGTTTCAAAAACACGGTGTTTTTGTAAAGTGTGGTCCCAACAGGAGGACAATTCATGAACTTCGCATCAAAAGACAATTCTTTATACAACAGTGCTAAAAATGGGACTTCTTTTCACATTCTTATAAATATGAAGCTCACCTGTTGCTTACAATTTTTTTAATTTTGTATTTTCCAAGTGTGCATATTGTACACTTTTTGGGGATATGCTTAGTAATGCTATGTGTGATTTTTCTGGAGGTTGATAACTTTGCTTGCAGTAGATTTTCTTTAAAAGAATGGGCAGTTACATGCATACTTCAAAAGTATTTTCCTGTAAAAAAAAGTTATATAGGTTTTGTTTGCTATCTTAATTTTGGTTGTATTCTTTGATGTTAACACATTTTGTATAATTGTATCGTATAGCTGTATTGAATCATGTAGTATCAAATATTAGATGTGATTTAATAGTGTTAATCAATTTAAACCCATTTTAGTCACTTTTTTTTTTCCGAAAAATACTGCCAGATGCTGATGTTCAGTGTAATTTCTTTGCCTGTTCAGTTACAGAAAGTGGTGCTCAGTTGTAGAATGTCTTGTACCTTTTACCACCTGACGTGTACACCCCGTGTAACAGAAAAGGGCAACAATAAAACAGCAATCCTACAGAAAGAATATGGCAGAAAAAGATCTGTAAGCACAGTCTTATTTCCTTTTGTTGTCCAGAATAATTATAATTCTCGAGCCTCCCAGAAATTGGAAGCTAAATAAAGCAACTCAAGTTTCCTTTATTTTGCACTCAACTACAGTGACTTGTGATTGCAGCGGTGCATAGATATTTCAGGACTTCCTACGCGTGCTGAATTCTGGGAGAGAGTAGGTGACAGGCATCCCAAGTTAAGGAACTACCTCAGAGTACCCCAAACCAGGCCCGTTGGTGATAGGATTTTGATGTTAGCTCCCCCCCCCCCCCCCCCCGCCCCCCCGCCCCCCCCAAAAGTGTGACTGGAGCAGTTGTGCCCCGGCCTGTGTGTGTGCTCTCAAGGTAAGCTGTCACCTGGACGGGGCGCGAGCAGAGGGGAGACCCGAGGGCACTTGCCTGCACAGGCTGCCTTCACGGCGGCTCCAGCGGGTCCTTGGCTGGCCTGATGGGAAGCGCTTAGGGTTCTTCCTGGCTGTTGGTCGGAGAGCCTTGGTTCCTCCATCTAGCGGAGTCTTTCAGGGCTGGCCCATGTAGCAGCTGCGTGCCGGTGGCTTCATTTTCCTGCTTCTCACCGGATACCGAGCGCAGACCGGCAGGGTGATTTGATGATGAAGAATACTGTACTCAGTGAGTACTTTACCTCTCACATTGTGACCTCCTAAGTGTAAGATTATAATTTTTGCATTTTACTTAGAGTCCGATATCACACTCATGAGACTATTTTATAAACTGCCATGATACAGCAAAAATCCCACTTATTCAGAGCGCAGACATGCCGTGTGTGCTTGCGTGCTTGACTCTGCGGGGCCGGTGACGAGCTAGCTACTGTCTGAGATTTGTGTGCCACATGTCCAGGACACCATCGGGTCAGGATGCAGCCCTGTGTCTCACAGCTTCTCCGTCGGTCCCATACAGGAGGATTGGTGGCCTAATAACAGGGACCCTGTGGCTCTCCGGAATTTTGAAGTGCCTTCTGAGTCCTAAATGACAAATTTAACTTGAGACACTTTTTCTTATTTGTTCAGAATCTGGTATCCATTGGGTAGTTTGATGGAACTGAGTTAATCAGAAGACCCCAGCTGTTCTCGGGATAAGCCCGGCTTTGCTGTATCTGGCAGGCAGGAGAGAGGTAAGCCGGCGGCGGAGGCCCATCGAAGCTGCGTGCCCCAGCGCCAGCGTGTGCTTCTCTGACTAGACCTGGGGCGGAGGCCTCCCCCAACGCCCCTGGCGTGAGCACCCCTACCTCCCCTCCCCACCAGGTGAGCAGTCTCTGGGCGATGGCCGCCTTAGGAGTCCGGGGCCGCGCCACCCGCGCCCAGCACTGCCACACGGGAGCCCAGGCCCGGCGCTGTCCCCGGGATCCGTGCCCAGGGGCCCATGGCCAGGCCAACTTGTGCCGTGGGGAGGTGTCGCCAGCAGGACTCGCAGAGCCACACCGTGAGCTACAGAGAAGCCAGGCTCCCGTGTGGAGCGAGGCCCCCCCACCCCCCCGTGCCTTGATCCCTTGGGGGATGCCTTGGTCATCTCTTCCACCCCCCCCTCTGTCTCTGAGGGGAACAGCTGTCGCTCCCCAGGCCCCTTTGTCCATGTGTCTCTCATGGTCTGCAGAGTTCATCTCTTGATAGGAATTGACGTGGGGACTTGAAGGTGGTGGAATGTCCCAGGTTCCCGGTTGGCGGGGCACTCTCCATTCCCAGGAGTGTAGGAAGCTCCTCAGGGAGCGGCAGTGAAAGACGAGCCGTTGTCCTCATTGGCTGTAACCGAAACCCGTCGTGCTTGTGGCTAGAATTTATAATTTTGCTGAAGATGTAATTTACTGCAGTTTGAAGTGGTGTTCTAACAGTGAGTCCCTTGTCTTGAGGATTAACCTGATTTATAAGTAATACTGACAGACATATTTTCTTACATCCGAACTGAAATAAATGCATGTTTCTAGCGTATGTAATATAAAAGCTCCAGAGGATAAGTTTACATTTAACAAGATGTTGTTTTCTATTTTTGGATTTCTTATTATTTTACCCCCTTTTTTGGTAGTGGGGGTTTAGGGGGAAGCATAATATTTGTATAAAGAACTGTCACCCCAGAGTGACATTTATTTTCCAAGGTGACATTGAACTCACGCTCTTGGTTTCATATGGTGTTTGTGTGCTGTGCCTAGATTCAAGGCCTGAGGATTTGAGGAGAATCAAGACTTTTTCCTCCGTTTGGTTTTCATGTGCAGGTTCTTTTAAATGTCACTTACTTTGCTGAATTTGAGTCAAGCAAGGCCCTTTGACAGAGTGGTATCTCGATGCCTACCAGCGTTTCCAAGCGGTGTTCTAGATGGTTTCTTCACAGATAGAGGAGAGGGAGTCCCTTCCATTCAGCAAGAACCCAGAAAGACTCGGCGGGCTGCCTGAGTGGTCGCGGCAGTGTGGTGGGCGGGGGGCCGGGGGGGGGGGGTCACTGCTGCCCCCGCCCTGCCCAGCAAAACCTAGCTATCCTCACACACCTCGCAGTTTATGTCCATGGCGCCGGAACACCTGGTTCCCCCCCACATTTTTGAGTTGGAAACCTGATGATTCTACCCGGCACTGCAGGCAGAGAGAATTGATGGCTTCTTGTCTGACTCCTCTGTGGCCTGGGATCAGCAGGGCTCAGGAAAGCCGTGTTGTGAATCTTGGATTCCTTATGTTCCTTCTATTTTCTGGACATCTGACCACCAGCAAGAGCAAGGATCCCAAGAGGTCAGTATAGTGGGAGAGCAGAAGCTGTTCACAGGCGTCCCCTTCATGCCCTGGCCCCGCCCTGAGGCTTCCTCCTTAGCTGTTCTACTGGCCCATGGAAGCCAGCGGCCTGCCTGTCCCTGGATGGCCCCAGACCCCGGGTGCTTGCGTGACTTTGTAGCCCATGTCCTGGCTCTCATTGGCATTAGTGGAAGTCCAGCAGGTGATGGCAGGTGCGTGCCACCAGAACTCCAAGCTCTGCTTCCTTGCAGCTCCGGTCATGCACGCCATAGCCTGCACTTGGACTTTTACAGAAGGTCCTCGGCACCTTCAGAATCCCTCTCGCCTGCGCAGACGCAGCTGAATGTCTGGCTAGGTCTCCTGCACCCTAACTTACTGGTCTTGGCCAACTTGGTTACTGCTCACGTGGTGCTCAGGTTCCCTGGTTGCATGAAGACGATGTGAGTGCAGGCCCTTTAGAGCCGCGGCATCGGGCTTCTAGAAGGAGGCCAGGCGCCCCACAAGTGGCGAAGTGGGAGTATCCGTGGCTGGAAGGCTGCCTCCATCCTCTCCAGGCCAGAGCGATTAGCAGGGCGTTGGAGAGGATGTCTAAGCTGGAACCGTGTGGAGACGTGGGAGGGGTGGGTGGTGTACTATTGACACACTTTCTCCGGTCGCCTTATCAGAACTGGAAGGGAATGTTGAACGTGCACCTGGGCATTAGTTTAGGTCAGCAGGCAAATCGAGCTTACTGCAGGCCAGGCCCCCCGCTCCCCACGTTTCTGACCAGCGTTCTGGGAGTCTGCTGAGGGGGAGTGTGTGGTAGTATCACGTTCATCCAAGTCACAGTGATTGATTTTCCACAAAGTGGCAAGTTTGATCAAACTGCTTTTCCTTCAAGACCCTCAGATGCCATAAGAGACAGCGTCGGGGTGTTGCAGGGGACGGGGGCGGTTGCTTTGCCGCTGTCTGGGGGCCGCACAACGTCTGCATATGGAGTGGAGGGGAAAGGGCATCAGTACCAAACAGAATAACCTTTTTTTTCTACAACATCCATAACTGTTACGAGGCTCTGTTACCTACAGATGGTGATTGGTCAAGCCATTTTCACAGAACAATTCTGTTTTTTTTTCCACTTCCTGGTAACTTCTGTAGGCCCTGACTCAAGGACTTAGCATTGTGTCTCATGTACATCTTTTCTTAAATGTTCTTTGCCATTTCTGGAATTGTCGTCCTTGGTTTTTTCCTTAGCTCATAGGTCATAGATGCAGAAATATTATAGTATTTAAGGCATCCGCATCAAGCATCAGATGGCTTTGCATCCAGAAAAACATTTAACGATAACTCCGTTTGAAGCACCACGCATGTGTAACATGGCTCTATAAAGTATAATAAACGCATAATGTTGTTAAGCTTTTTAATGCCTGTGGTTCTTGTTTGTCCCTCAGTCCTCCATGCCTCCTCTTGCGGAGTCTGGTTACACAGTCAGCTGGGCCTGGGGCAGCTCCTTGTGGGTTCCCTTCTGGCACAGGAATGGAAGCTCGCAGGACTCCACTCACACCAGCCAGAAATGCTTCCTTCACCTCTCAGCTGCAAGATGGGCTAGCAGGCCAGAGTTTTAACGAGGACCTCACCCGCTTTCGGAAGGCACAGCCAAAAGAAATGCCCATGTGTTGGGGCCCATGGACCCCCAGTGTTCTTCGTTCTGGGAACGCTGGTGCCAGAAAGAACTCACTACTGGGGATAGACTTAACAAGCTGGATGAACTGTACCGAGAGCTAGTTAGGATTTGGCCAAAAGCAAAATGCAGAAAGGGGTCTTGCTCTCCCCTGGCTGGGCCCTGGTGTCCGAGGTATTGCACCAGGAGGTTTAGTCTTAACTCTCCTTAATTCGTGTGACTTTCCCTTCTTTTTGCTAATGACAGAAGGGGCTGCTGACAGTGCTGTGGAAGCGGCAGCTCCCAGGCCCACGTAAGGCCCAGAACTGCTGAGTGAAGGCTCGAGGTAGAGCTGAGCTGAGGGGTGGCCGTGGTGAAAAGTCGTGTGTGTGTCTTCAGATTTTAGATAGAAAGGAACGGAGGTCATCGAGGGTCCCTGGACTTGCTTTTGTGGGTGCCGCCAGATAACAATGAAGCCAGGGTCCCTCCTTTGCTCTCCAGCTGCCTGCGGCAACCTGTTGCGAACCTACTGTGCCCAGGACCATGCTGGGCATTGTGAGCCACGGTTGCATG
Source organism: Callorhinus ursinus (assembly GCF_003265705.2). Lineage (NCBI taxonomy): Eukaryota > Metazoa > Chordata > Mammalia > Carnivora > Otariidae > Callorhinus > Callorhinus ursinus. The sequence continues at coordinate 68,818,348 of NW_027397070.1, forward strand.
TACTCCTCCAAACTGCTGCTAGGAGGGGGAGTTCTGCAGCACTGGCCCCTCGGACACCTTAGGGAGAAGGCGGGTCCCTGTTTCTGGAGCCGGACTCTGCCCTCCCCCACCCCGAGTCTTAGAACAGTGCATCGCTGGCCTTGGAAGCTGGCTCCCGGGGCTGCCCACGGTCAGTGGGCCTCAACCCCTTGTTCTGGCCCCAGCTGCTCCCCTCCAGCTTCCTGCGGTCACTGTGCTGCGCCAGTCTCCTAGCTGGCTCGCTCACCGCCCCACCTGCACCCTGCAGAATAAAATCCAAAGCTTTCACCTACCGTCAAAGCTAAGCCCCAGCCCCGACCCACTTCAACCTCTCCATCTCCTCCCCTCCCCCCGCACGTTTCCATTCCCGAGCCTTCCCCTGTCCCTGAATTCCCGGGTTGGCTCGTTCGTTCTGCTGCGTTTTCGGTGCTGAGGGGAAACTTGCATTACACCTGGCAGGGCGGGCCCGGGGGGCGCTTGCGCCTAGCTGCTGGTAGACCTGGCTCGAGGCCCCGTGAGTCTCCAGCCCCGGCGGTGGCGCCTGCCTGTCCTCCCACGCCTCGCGAGACAAAGTCCTCGCCCCTGTCCTGCCCTCCCTCCCGGGGCCGCGCGGGGCCTGAGGGTTCCGTAGTTGTGCGCCTCCACCTCCGGCCGCGGGGGGGGGGGGGGGGGAACGCTGCGCCCGGCCGCTCCGGAGCCGCGCGGGGCGGGGGTGGAGGGGCAGGTGCGCGTGCGCGTGCGCGCGGCCGGCAGCCGGGACCCCCGGAAAGCCGGCCCTTCTGGGGACGCCGGGCGACTTCCGGAGCCGGCTGGGGCGGGGACGCCGAGGGGCCCCTCCCGCGCGCGCGTCGCCCGCCGCTGAGCTTGCCGGGGGCCGGAGCACGGCTGGTGGGTGGGGCGCAGGCCCGCGTGCGGATGACCTTGGGTCCCAGGGGCTTCATCCTCCCCCGCACGGGCTGGGAGGCTTGTTTCCGAGGGCGGCGTGGGAGGGTAGCCCGGGCCGCGAGAGTTCGGGAGGCCGAGGCTCCTGCTGCCAGCCAGCGGCCGCCGGGAGAGGCCGGAGGGCAGGGGAGCCATTCCAGGAGGGCTCCGGGTGCACCCCCCGGGCCGCGGAGGGGGTGGCTCCCCCGGAGGTGGGGCAGGGCGAACAGAGGTCCCCCGTGGCCGACCACGCCTGTCCTGGGTGAAGTGGGAGAGGAGCGGCCCAGGCCGGGGGGCTTCAGTGTGCTGGTTTGGGAGGAAGGGGCGGGAAGCTCTCCACCCTCCGTACCGCAGGCGGCGGCGGCGGGCCAAGGTTACCCCGCAACAGACCACTTCCACTCGCGTCTCACCTGCTCTTCCACACGCCGCGCTGCTGCCGTCACCCGGTTCTAATGCCCGGTCACTGGCCCCCACCCATTAGTCCCCAGGGGTGGTCCATCTCCATCTGGCCCGGCTTTTCTTGGCCTCCTTATGGTGACCCTAGCCTGCCACTGCCATAGGGGCTCCCAGACCTTGTCTTCACTGACACCTGCCCACTCTAGTCTCCGTCCTGGGGTCCTGCTCTCTGCCCCTCCTGCTTCCCCAGGGTCTCACCGCAGTCTCAACCTGGGCGTCGCCAGCCTAAGAGGTCTTCACCACCCTCCGCTCCAAGCCCCATGTCCTGGCTTCACTCCCCCCTACATTCTCGCCTCCCCTTGCCCCTCTGGCTCCCCTGGCAGAACCCCACCTGGCCCTGGACCCAGCAGCCTCTGCCCTCATGCACCCACCCACTCACACATTCACTCAACACGTTCTTCACACCCGGAGGCCCAGCGGGTACCCCCATGTCTGCTCCCTGTCCTGTGTCCCCATCGTAGTGAATGTTCCCACCATCCATGGGGACAGGCCAACCGGAATTCCCAAGGGGCCTGTCCTGGTGGCCTGTCCCGCCGCCGTACACTCGGGTATTAGTCCTGCTCACTCTGCCGCCCAAACCTGCCTGGATGCCCCCAGGGAAGCTTTCAGGGTCTGCTCACCAGGCCAGGGAGCCTGCCACCCTTGAGAGCCACATGGTGGTGACACAGGGAGGGAGCTCAGGGGATGAGACCCAGCTTGGCACCGCAGACATTTCCTGCCAGGCTTCCCATTTGGCAGCACGTACTCTTCCCGGAAACTTCATGGAAGCACCATGGCCTTGCCCTCGGGGGGCTTCCTTGGAGGAAGACTGATCATCACAGCCTGAGTGCTGTCAGCCTGCCCTGGGACAGTGTGGCCGGGCCAGGGTTGGAGCCAGTGTCCCCCGCAAGCTGGGCTCCCAGCAGCCACTGCCCCTTCTCTGGTGTGCCCAGGACACAGTGGACACCGGCACCAGCCTCCCCCGCCCCCAGGGTGGGTGGGTGTCAGGAGGTCAGCGTAGCGTAGGGGGCCACTGCCGAAAGGGAGCGGAGACCAAGGAGCACCCAGGCTGGGTCCCGGGCCTGTCCAAGTTTCCTGCCCCTCTAGTGCCTGAACTGTCGCTCCAGGCTGTTGTCCCCTGCAGCCACAGAACTTGGCGAGCGGACCACAGGGGACCACAGGAGTCGAGGGGGCGAGCCCGGGCTGATCCGGTGGCTCAGAGGGGCCCACCCGGGGACGGACGAGGGGCTCTTGATTTACGAGTGCCGCTGAACAGCCCCGTGGAAGCAGCCAGTGAGGGGAGCAGGGAGAGGGACGCCGCCATAGCCATTCCTTGCACCGGGGGCCCAGAGGGAGAGAAAGGGAAAAAAGCAATCAGTGCCTGTGTGTGCACGCTGGCCTCCAGCACTGGAGAAATCTGGGGAGGACAGTTGACTGTTGACTATTGTCTGTTGACTCAGTTTCCCTCAAACTGCCATGGGGGCTTCATCCATCACTGTTCCTTCCTGCGCGCTCCTGCCTGCTTGTGCTGGAGCCTTCCCTTCCCAACCTTGAGATGCCCTTTGGTACACACACACACACACACACACACACACACACACACACCACACACACCCCAGGCCTCCTCTTCTCACCCCTGTGGCCCACGCGCCTCATGGCCTCCTGTGGGGTCTGTAAGGCATGAGCCAGAGCCTATCACTGCCCCAGGGAAAACCAGCAAACTCCTGGCTGTGGCCATGATGCATGGCAGAGAACCCAAGGAAGGAGCAGACCAGGCTGGCCCAGGGGTCCACCGAGGCTGCTTCCTCCTCCGCTGTCCCTGCGGGCATCCCAGCCCCATTTCCTTGGGTCAGAAGTCACGGATGTGCCATGGTGCATTTGTCCCTCTTACAAACCTTCCTCAGAAGCCCCAGCCACTGCTTTCACTGACCAGATCTGGGACACGTGGCCACCTCCAGCTGCAAGGGAGTCTGGAAGGGTATTTTCATCCAGACACGCTGAAGCCCGGAACACACTGGGTTCCATTAGAAAAGGGCAGGGTGGCTATTCGGTAGGCACCTAGGAGGCTCAGCACTGCTACGTGACTTGGCCCGGTGGCCCTCTCCAACCTCACGGCCCCTGCAGCGAGCCTTGCTGCCCTTCCCGCTGCCCTCTGCCCTCCGCCCATGGACTCGGCTCCATCTGATCCCTTGGCTCCAGCCCCACTCTCCCCTCCGTGGCCCGGCGGGCTCCTGCCCCGCTGAGACTTCAGATATCTCCGAGAGGACTGTCCCGAGCCTAGAGGGGTAAATAACGTAAGGAGTGCTTATCTGCTGAGATGCCACGCGACTATTAAAAACGTGGCCAACTGGAACACACTCGTCAGGGAGAAGTTCTCTGTTGTGAGTTGAACTGTGTCCCCCCAAAAGATAGGTTGGAGTCCTTAGCCTAGGTACAGGGCCTTTGCGGATGTTATTAGTCAAACTGAGCTCATCCTGGAGGAGGCTGGGCCCCTGTGCCAGCGACGGTGTCCTGATAAACAGAGGGGGAGACAGAGATGCCCCAGGGGGCGGCCAAGTGGGGACGGAGGGGCAGACTGGAGGACGATGCCTACCAGCTGAGGGTTGCCGGCCGCCGCCAGGTGCTGGGAGAGGCGGGGAAGGATGCTCCCTGGGCAGCCTCGGAAGGAGCACCGCCGCTGCCCCGGGGGTCCCGGACCTTCAAGAGAATTAACGTCAGTTTGGGCCACACGGCGTGCGGGATTTGGTTGTGGCGGCCGAGGGAAACTCCTTCAAGTTCACTGTCAAGTCAGCACCCGGGTGGGCACGTTCACCTCTGAGAGCTCCACTTAGACCTCCCTCCTCCGGGAGGCTGTTTCTGGCCTCAGCGAGTGTGCCCTCTGTGCCCTGACCACACCTCTCCATACCCCAGGGAGCTCACAGCACACACCGCCTGGCCAGCCCACGTGGAGGATGAGCAGGGCCCGGGCCTCTCACTGCTGGGAAACCGCAGACGTCTGAGGAGCGTTTGCTGAACGGCTGACACTTCATCCAGCACGTTTGTGAGCTTGCGCACCTAGTCCTCATGCCTACATCAGCCCCATTTTGCAGATGAGGAAACTGAGGGTCTGGATGGACACTGCAGCGTGCCCTGGTCATGCACCTCGGGCCGCCATCAGGGCCCGGGAGCACAGACCACCAAGCCGGCCCCTCTGACCCCAGGGAGGGGGTGGGGAATGGACACAAACAAGGCCACGCTCTTAAGAAAACAAAGAATATTTTATTCCTTCAGCGGTTTCTATACAACAATGACACCACGAGAACAGGGTTGGGAGTCTTCTCTTCCTTGACCCAAGTCAGCCTCCTGGGAGAGCATATCACATTCCCCAAGAGGCTGAGCCCCGCTCGGGGCAAAGGAGGCCATAGTCATCTCCAACTTGTGCAAAACCATCTGCCTCCCTGTGCAAATACATGGCCACGCTGTACTGTGTCCACTAACGGGCCTTCCTCCACGGCCTCACGGGAATACCAAGCAGGAGGAGACTCCCTGGGAGAGACATCATTTGCTGGGGCGTGGGGATCCTCCTGTACCGATCTCCTTGATGACTCCTCTGCACGGCTTAGGCAACCCTGGCCAGTGGCCAGAGCCCCACACAGTGACTGACCCATGTCCCCATTTTACAGACGGGCAGCCTGAGGACCAGAGGGTGACAAGCCTTCCCCACCCGCGGCTGGACTTAACCATTGAGCTCCCCTCCCACTGGCCTGTGCCTGGTCCCCCAGCCCAGCCCCTAGGCTAGTATGGAGCCACCAGCTGGGACATTCCCAGCTGTGCCCCATGGAGAAGCTGGGGTGCATCACAGCAGAGTATTATGTCCTGGGACACCACGGGGCACCCAGAGCTGCCTCTCCGTCCCTAATACAGAGACCGCACAGGTGGCCCAGAAGTGCCCCCTGGAGCTCTGCCAGGTGGCCGACTGGACGTTAGCCGCTGGGTGGCCCATCGGTGGGTCGTCAAAGACCCCACGGTCGTGGCGGCCCGGATCCCGGGAAAGGGCTGGAGTGTCGGCGGGCTTCCTGGAAGACCCCAAGTGACAGCGCCAGGCTCGGCGCGGGGGCGCTACACGCCGTCACCTCTGAGCTCGGCGACCGGACAGTGCGGGTAGGAGGCTCCCTATCTCCCGGCCGAGGGCCCCGCGGACGTCAAGCCTGTGGCCAAGGACCCCCCCACGCCCCCCCCCCACCAGCCGGTGCGTGGAAGGCAGCCCAGGCCCGCTGGCGTCCGGAGCCCGCGGCGCCCGGGCGCCGGCCTCACAGGCTGGAGGGCTGGGCCAGGCCGGGCCCCGACGCGGCGGCGGGCACGGCCTCGCCGTCGGGCCGGGCCTCGGGGCCGCGCGCGTACGTGAGCACCACGGTGACGGTGGCAAAGGTGGCGGCGTTGACGGGGAAGGCGCGCAGCAGCGTGGAGGCCAGCCCGCGCGTGAACACGCGCCAGCCCTCGGCGCGGTAGCTCTGGCGCACGCAGTCCACGAAGCCGCCGTAGCGCGGGGCGCCCCGCAGCCCGTCGGCCTGCAGCCGCGACTTGACCACGTCCACGGGGTAGGTGGACAGCCAGGAGAGGGTGCCCGACGTGCCGCCCGCCAGCAGCAGCTTGGGCACCAGCAGCCGGTCGCCGGGCTCGCAGCCGAGCGCGCGCGTCAGCACGTCGTAGGAGAGGAAGTAGACGCCGAAGCTGGGCGTCTCGCGCAGCAGCGTGGACGCCATGCCCCGGTTGACGCCGCGCAGGCCCTCGCGCCGGTAGATCTGCACCAGGCAGTCCAGCGAGCCGCGGTAGGTGCGCGCCGGCCCCGCGTCCTGCAGCTGCAGCCGCGTCTTGGCCAGCTCCATGGGGCAGCAGATGACGCACTGGATGGCGCCCGCCGCCGCGCCGGCCAGGAACTGGTTCAGCGGCGTGTCGCGGCCCAGCGCCCGCAGGGTGTTGCCCTGCACGCCGAACACCAGCGCGTTGATGAAGGTGAGCCCCATGAGGGGCGAGCCCAGGCCCTTGTACAGGCCCAGCACCTGCGGGGGAGGGGGGGCGCACAGACACGCGTCACGCGCGCTGCTGCTTGGGCCGCCTCCCCGGGACCCCGCGTGCATGGGGCGCTGAGCCCCCCAGCCCACCCTGCGTGTTCAAGAGGACCAAGCCGAATTCTGCTAGAACCCATGTCCTCGAGGTTCGAGGCCTGGGCATTCGCACCTTCCCATTTCCCAAGTCCTCATTTGCCCATAGTCCCCGGGGCGGGGCGGGGGGGCGGGGGGAGGGCACCGTCTGTTCCAACTGTGCCGTCTGGGGCCCAAAGCACTCCAGAAGCTGGTTCCCCACCGCCACCCCCAGGCCCAGGCCACTCACGCTCTCCTGCTTGATGATTGACTGGAAGCAGTGCAAGGTCCCTCGGTACTGAGGCTTCTCCAGGCTCTGGACCTGAAGCCGCACCTGCAAGGACAGGGCCCAGTGAAAGGTGGGCGAGCCAAGCCAGAGCTCCCAGCTCTCTTGCCCCAGCCCTCAGGACAGCCCGCGGAGGCTCTCTGGGGGAAGGCCCAAGGCTGGACGCCGGAGGCAGGGAGCCAAGTAGCTTTCTGTGGCCTTTGGAATTCCGGGATGGGGCAGGGCCGGGTGTCCATGCCTCTTCAGGGGAGGGTATCGGTGGGCAAAGAGCCACAGAGACAGCCAGCTGCATGGGGGGGAGAGGGTCCCCGAGATCTCAGACAAGTAGAGGCTAAGCCTCTGGTTGCATTATGTCTGCACGATGTCTGGGCAGTGGGGCACGAAGCACTTTCCCAGATCTCCCCACTGTCCTGGTGGCAAACAGTGGCCGATGCCAGAGGGGCTCCCCACCTATTCCCATCACCCAGCTCCCCTCAGGGGCTGACAGTGCCACAGTGGGTGTTAAAAGCACTGAGCCTTGGACTCTGAGGGACCCCTAATTTCTGCCGGTAGCCCCTTGTGAGGACAGTGGTCGTTGAGTTAACAAAGCAGTGACAGGAGAGCAGCTGATAGGCTCCTTGGTGACCATGTCCCCACCTTTGGGACCTGGGGGCTCAGGCCCAGCTGCCCTTGGCGCCCCGTAGTCCAGAACCTCTTAATGTGAAAGTGTTCTTTGTTGACGGAGAGCTTATCTCTGCACTTGATACACAGGCCCCACAATGCGGAGCGGGAGCACATTTCCCGACCTCAGAATCCAGGTCATGGATGGGGGTGGGGGGTGAGCCAGGTTAAGTCCTGTTCTCAGGAGCTGACTCAGAAATCACTATACCACAGCCAGGGCCACAGCACGAACACCCCTCTGTGGTCGGCAGCACCGGAGGGCCTACCCCTGGAATCATCAGCCGAGGTGGGTGTAGTTACCCCCACTTCAGAGGCGGGAACACTGAGGCTCAGAGATGTTTTGCAACTCGGCCAAGGCTGTCTGTCCACTCCAGCAACAGGAGTGGCTCGGCTGCGTTGGTTGGTCGCGGCCAGAGCGGGGTGGGGTGCGGGCTGGGGTGCAGCCTTCCAGTGGATCTTCTCTTGCCAAACGCACTTACAAAAGAACATGTTCTGAGAACAAAAAAGCACCATCTCTGCACACGAGAACCTCTGCAGTTGGCGGCCACTGCTCTGAGAAGCGGCTGACAAGCGAGTGCACCCTGCAGCAGGTCACCCCAGCGCCCCTTCCCACCCTGGCGGCCCAGCTGGGCCACGGCCTGGTGGGGGAGGGGTGGATTTTCAGTGGAGAAAAGCAAAAGCGCTCGGGCAACATATTAATGACATAGTAACACCTTAACACCTAATAACATATTAACACCTTGAGCTCTGCTCAGGTTGTTTTTGGGATGTGAGGTTTTTCACTTCCCTTCTGTGTTCTGGGGTCTCTGGTGGGACATTTCTCTTTCTCATGCAGCCACTAAATGGGCCGTGTGAGCAGAAAGGACAGGAAGCAGGGCCAGGCGGGCCCTGCTTGGGTGGGATTTTCAGACACACGTGGATGTCAGCTTGAAGTCTCTGCAGGCTGAACATGCTCTTGCCCAGGCTCAGGCCAGCTTGGGTCCCACAGGGAGCACGGAGGCCCCTCTCCCCTCTGTTTCTGACCCCTGGACCTGGGCTGAGCACTCGCTGGCTGGGAGTTTGGGGGACCAGGTTTGGGGGTGAAATGGGGCCCAAGTCTTGTAATCTCTAGAGTTGAGGTTAACATCCCGTTTAAGGATCCGTGGGCCCGCCCCTGGAAAAGTGGTCGTTCGCACACATGCCCAAAAGGCTCCCAGCTCTCCACTGGGCTGAGAGATGCCCACCGTAGACCCTCTGCTCCAGAGCGGGCTGATTTGTCTCCACCAGCCCCACCTGAGTCCCCGCCCCAGGACCTGTGCCGGGCCCAAGCTCAGCTCAGGCCCTCCCTGTCCCCTGCTAGTCAAGGAGGGCACTGTGTGGGGTGGGGAAGGGGAGGGGCGTGGCAGGGTGCGGTTCAGGCCCAGGGTCTGGTTCAGCGAGGACAGAGAAGGGTGGGGTTCCCCTGGTCTGTACTTACTAGCGCTCTCCAGGGTGAGGCTTACGCTCATCTACAACAAAGTTACACTTTTGCTATGGATGGAGACAGCCCCTAGCTCAGAAAGTAAAGGCGGTTAAAGCAACATAAAATGTCAACATCACATCCAGGCGCGGAGCCCCCAAGGCCCAGCCCCCGACCTCCCCACCCCCTCCCCTGCCCTGGGATGGCCACTCCCCGGTGAAAGTGGTTTTAGACCCACTGTCCCTGATTACGGTCATGTCCCAGGTAGTAGAAGGGGGAGGGGTTGCTAGGAGGACTGGGGGGGGAATTTCTGGACGGCAGACCTTGTTCTGCGCTCCCCAGGCTTGTGCTTCAGGATGATGATTCGTAGATTCATATGCTTGGCATGTGTGTACTTTTCTACATGGTTACATTTCAGTTAAAACAACAACAGAGCTATTGAAGTCAATCCCACTTTTGCCAAACACAAGGAATATATCCCGGTGAGGGTTGGGGAAGAGATCTATGAAGGACTGGGGTTTTTTTTTTCCTTTTTAGTTTATATGTCTCTACAATGGTTAAAAATTTCTTTACAACCTACATTACTTTTGTAATAGAAAGCCAACCAAATAACTGTGCGTGTACCTGATGATTAAAACACATTTTGAAAAAATATCACACGCCCATGGCAGGCACGGTGGCGGAGGGGGGCGGTCCTGAAGGAATGTACAGAATGGGAAAACCGATTTGTCGGTATAAGGAAATAAGGTGCTCTTCTACCTTTCCCAATTTTCTTTTAATGAGAATTGTTTAACTTTTATACTGGAAAAGAGCCAGTAAAAAATAAGGCCATTGGTGGGGAGGGGGCACCTGGGTGGCTCAGTCGATTAAGCATCTGTCTTTGGCTCTGGTTGTGATCTCAGGGTCCTGGGATCGAGCCCCGCATCGGGCTCCCTGCTCAGCAGGGAATCTGATTGTCCCTCTGCCTCTCCCTACTCCCCCGCCCCCGCTTGTCCTCTCTCTCTCTCTGTCAAATAAATAAATAAAATCTTAAAAAAAAAAATAAGGCCATTGGTGACACAGCATTAAATTAAACCAAAGGCGCGCGTTCCTTGATCAGCACAATGTAATAGTGTGTGAGCCTGTAACTAGGACGAGAGGGGTCACAAGTTGAGTGACAGAGGGGATTACTGGGGGCGGGTTTTTTTTCCTATCCGTAAGCAGCTTGGTTTTTAAAGTCAGGTTTGCCCAGATGCGATTGATGCAGGTGGGCCGCAGTGGCCAAAAACAGTCACCAATGGATTTCTTCAAAGACCACCCTCCAGGGGCGAGGTAAGGGGGAGGATCTAAGGGGCAGGAACCCTGTGGGGTGGAGAGGCTCCTGGTCCCCAATCACTGCCGGGGGTGCTGGTCATGGCCCAGGAGCTCAAAGGGGGCCAGAGACCCCAGGACAGGGTCCTCCCCAGCCTGGGGGAACCGAGGAGGGGGCCCAGTGGGAGCGGGGCTAGCTGAGGGGGGCTTGGCCATGCCCAGGCCAAGTCATGGCTCAGAGAGGTGTGGCCCCCGCAACGCTGGGCTGAGGAAGTGAATCCAGAGTCACTCCATGGCCGGATACAGAGGCATTTACAACATGTGACTGCAAAATATAAACCCCAGCAGAGTGCGGACAGTGCCAGGCTCTCCCGGGCTGCTCTGGCCTATGGGCAGGCTTCACGGGGCAGCCATCTGGGCAGCGCTCAGGCAGCTGTGAGGACAGGCAGGCTGTGTAGGAGCACGGGCCACTGTGTGGCAAGAAAGCCTGGTCCTTCCGCTTTCTCCTTAAATTGCATACGATTGGATAGAAGATCTGTGCTCTGCAGAACTAGCATTTCATGCAACCCAAACTTGACTGTTGAGCACCCGGCACCACAAGGGCCTCTGTAATCTTTTTTTTTTTTTTAAGATTTTATTTATTTATTTGACAGAGACAAAATGAGAGAGGGAACACAAGCAGGGGGAGTGGGAGAGGGAGAAGCAGGCCTCCGCGGAGCAGGGAGCCCGATGCGGGGCTCGATCCCAGGACCCTGGGACCATGACCCGAGCCGAAGGCAGACGCTCAATGACGGAGCCCCCGTAATCTTGCCCAACGCCTTACTTGGCGGATGAGATCCCTGGGCCCCGAGGTAAAGCAGCTGGCCCAAGGTCACACAGCAGATGGGCTAGCGGGGGTCCTGGACCTGCACGCAACCTTGGGCAGAACTTGTTCTGGTCAGAGCCAAAACATCTAGCTAGGCCGTCACGCCTGCGCGGGAGGCAACCCCAGCGCTGAGGTCCCGAGGCCTTTTCTTGCCCAAGGACCACCTGACTGCCACTGAAAAAAGAGGGGACAGGAAGTGAGCTCAAACCCAGCTAGGGCTGACATCCTTGCCTTCGCTGTCCCTAGTAGGCACTGCCAAGTTCAGTGTTTACAGTGGGTCACAGGGTCTGGCCTAGTGCCCTGCTGTTTACGGCTTGCCCTGATTCCCGGGGGAAGCCTGCAAGGGAAAGTCCAGACTTGGCTGGTTTCAGGACCTAAAACCCCAACAACAGGGAGAAAATCCTATTTGGGAATTTCCAGCTGGAAAACATGGGTTTCCTTTGTTTCCATCGTGAGCCTCTGAGCACCTGGATCTGGACAGTTTTATCAAGGAGGAGCTGCAGACTGAGTGCCCGCCCCAGGGCCCCACATTGGAGCCACGAACTCCATGCACGCGCACACCAGCCCTTGGGAACCGATCGCTCAGTTTCACGCCAGTGGGGCTCAGCACTCGGTGAAGATCACGTTCACGGGAAATACAGGTTCTGGTTTTTCTGTCTTTCTGTGTTTTCTCTCTAAACTGCACTTTCTTTCAAGAAGATGTCTGGGGGGCTTCTGCATCAGAACAGTGAGCAGCCCCCGCTCTGGGCAAGCGGAAGCCTGCCCTTCAGACTCTCAGTCTCAGGGGCCACCACCATGGACCTCCAAGTTCAGCCCCGAGCTGGGAGATGTAAGGCCAGACCCAGAAAGAAAGTGGACACACAGCCGTCCACCTGCGTGTCACACAATCCTAAGTCTACCTTTATTCCAGAACCTGTGGGAAGACCTCACAGGCGTTCTTAAGGTGGTCACTGGAAAGGGGCCTCCGGTCACCCCAGCCCTCCAGGCCTCGGTGCAACGTCTGCGCCTCCACAAAGACCTGAGAGTAAAACTGTGACAAGACACTCACCTTGACCGTGTCAAATGGGTGTCCCACGAGCACTCCTGCCACACCTGGAGGAAAAAAGGAGGACCGTCACCCAGATGCCTCAGAAACCCGCAGTGTGGGGGGCTTCCGGCTAGGAGGACCATGGGAGCCGCTTGACGGGAACAGAGAATGTTTACCAGGCGCGCCGTGAGCTCTTTTGTCCTCAGGTCTGCCCGAGCAGTGGGGGTAAGAGGGTGACATCCCTGAGGATGAGCCAGCATCTGTCCCACTCAAAGTTGGTGTCTCTCCCCTGCTGCTCACACATTTGACAACAGAAGTCTCCCCCCCACCCACCCACCCCATGCAAACACCTCCCGGCACGGCAGGGGGGCCCAGGGGTTTTGGACTTGGGGCCAGTCACCCAGATTTGAATTTGCCCTCTGCCACTCACCAGCTGGCCAAGCTCCCGAGGAACTCGAGGTCTGCGGCTCACTCCCCTCACCAGTACTTGGTGTGAGCATCCGCTCCGCCAAGCCCCTCCCCCTGCAGTGCTGACCCAGGGCCCGAGGAGGCATGGAGGCATCGAGGTATGGAGGCATCGAGGTATTGCAGACACTGGCTGACCACTCCCTTCCCTGCAGGGGAGCCACCTGACGCCCACCTGACGCCCAGGGAGTCAGCTCCTGACTCTGTGATCATGAGTGATATGCATCAGTCCAGGCCCTGCCCAAACCCCAGCCCCACCTCGAAGGACAAAGGCTCACGCTCCAAATTGGCTCCTAAATACTTTTCAGAGTCCTGAGTGCTGTTCAGGTGTAAATATCACTGGGAATCAGGCACCTTGTTTCCCCATTCACGGAAGGAGAAAGGGAGGCTCAGTGAGGGAGAGAAACCTGTGCACCAACTCCCATGCCTTCCTCCCTAGAATTCTGTGTGTGAATCTCTTAAAGTTCTCCTTTTACCACTCGGAGTATTTATAATTAAGACAGTTACTATTTGTTGAGTGACAAACAGTAATGTTTCTACTGGGGTTCACTGTTGTTAGTTTTGTATGTGACTAACTCTCCCTCTTATTTGTAAAGAAAGGACTGTTAGCCCATTTTACAGGTGAGGAACGGGAGGCTGAGAGAATATGTCCATGTTGCGCAGCTAATAAGTTGGTGGGGTGAGGATTTGAACCTGGATCTTCTGGGCCTGGAGCCCCTTCCTTAACCACTCGTCTCTCTTGCCCCATGTCGGGGCTGGATATCATGGTGGTGGGCGCCCAGGGGTTAGTGGGGATTACCGTGCTGCCTCTTTATAACTTGCAGATCTTTGTAGGGTATCCTCTCCATCCTGTTCAATACTTTGGGCCTTAGAATCCACTGTGTTTGGTGGATTCTTTGCCGATCCTGCTTTCTTTTTGGTTACGTGTGCCTGGTATCGCTTTGTGATGGTTAATTTTTTTTTCAAGATTTTATTTATTTATTTGATTTTTTTTTTAAAGATTTTATTTATTTGAGAGAGAGAATGAGAGACAGAGAGCACGAGAGGGAAGAGGGTCAGAGGGAGAAGCAGACTCCCTGCTGAGCAGGGAGCCCGATGCGCGACTCGATCCCGGGACCCCAGGATCATGACCTGAGCCGAAGGCAGTCACTTAACCAACTGAGCCACCCAGGCGCCCGGGATGGTTAATTTTCAACCTGGTCCTCCTACTTTGTTTTTGATGCTCCTGGAAATGAGCTACAGCTCGGCTAGGCTTTGGTCCCTGCTCCCATCTGAAGCTGTCTCTGATTTTGCCAAGACGGGACATCTGACCCGACTCCATCTTATTTTATGTGAATGAATTCTTTTACTCCTTTTCTTTTCTACATTTTTGCTGGTTCAGGCAAACTGCCGTTTGTCCTCCTGCTTGTTAACGTTTAAGTTCAGCTAAAGGTTACTTCTTGTTTCTAACACTTAGCATTATGTGTAGACACAGGATCAGAACCGTGGCCCCTCAAGGCTCTGTCTGCCCCTCCGCTGTCCCTACCCCTCCCCAGTAAGAGCCACCCCAAGAAGGTTCCCCACCCCTGTAGCTTCCCCTTCTACCCCCTACCGTCCCACACCCAGAGACCCCACAAGACTCATAGCTGTTTGCTCTCCTCCTCACCTCTGCCCCCTTCTGGGGGTCTCTACTCTGATCAATTGCCATTTGGCGCCTTTCTGGACTGTTTTTCTCGGAGGTAACATATAGGGCAATGGCCTCCGTAGTCCTGCTCCTCTGCATCATCTATTTTGTTAACGCTGTCGGGGAACAAAGGTCCTGTGCTCTGGTGAGGCTCTCAGGCCCAGGCCAATATCCCAGAATCTCCCGGCTTTTGGTGCTACAGCTGAGAAATCTGTTGCCAGTGCATTTCTTCTCCTTGGTCAATAATTGGTGCGTTCTATCAGGAAGCCTCTGAGATTTTATCTGTAAATTTCAGGAATGTCATCGAGATGCCAAGGGTGTGTCTTCTTGTTCTTTTTTTTTAAGTAACCCTGCCTGGTACCACACCAGCGCTTTCACTCCAGAGACTCAGGCCTTTTTCTGATCAGAGAAAATTTCCACTCTTACGTATTCATCCTAATCATCGTCTCCAGACCTTTTTCTCCTTCTGGAACCCCTAACATTCACAGGAAGATGAAAAGACATCCCCAAGGCATCTTGTCCCTCGAGACTTCCATACCTGTGTCTCTGGTCTTTTGAGACACACTTTGTTTCTATATTTTGCAACCCACCTTCTTTTTTTATGTCGTGTTGTGAATTTTCTAAATTTGAACACCCTAGTTCTAGAATTTATTTTCTGGGACTGTGACTGATTCTCTGGGGTTTTGGAAACCCGACACTTGGCTGGGGTATGCTGTTTGGCCTTGCTTCTCTCCCCAGCTGTGGGGCAGTTGTGGGGTCCCCAAGAAGCACACACTGGAAATGCTAGAGGTTCCCTTCCTGTGGGTGACCCGTCCTGCCTCTGGCCCCAGACTTGCTCAGGTTCCGGCACCAGCCTTCATCAGCCTCCAGGATGGGGAGGGGTGACCCCCCCACCCCACCAGCCTCAGTTGGGAGGCCCCATCAAGGCCTCCAATGAGAGCCATTTGCTTTCCTACTTTCCGCAGAGGCGGGGTTTACGGCCTTCAGGGAGGGGCTCCGGGCCTCACCTAGGACATCCCCATTCACAGCAACAGAGGGGGCCTTGGGGCCTGCCTCCATGAGGGCTTCCGGTCCCCCAAAAGCCTTGTCCTTTTAACTTCAGTTACCTTGAGAGCCAGGAAGCCCTGCCAGACCAGCTCCCCAACAGGCCACTGAGGCAACACAAGTGGACCATTTCTTCCACCTCCAAAGCCAGTGCCCACTGCCTTACACAAGCTGGATCCTTAGAGGCACCCTCAATCCCATCATCATGGCCCTCCAGAGTAGGAGGGGGGACCACTCTCCCCAGGCAGGGTTCCCGGCCCCACCATGGAGCTGCTCTCCACACCTCCTCCCGTCCACGCCCAGCGCGGGGAGAACTCCACTCAGAGCACAGGGTGTCAACGGCCTGAAGACCTGGGACGGACCCCCTGGTGGGGAGTGTGGGTAGGCCGCCTGAGCGCCTGGATGCTGTCAATCAAGGTGCCTGCCCCACCTCCTAGGATGAAATTGAACACGTGACCCGACACTCAGCCGATCAGAGGGGATGTACTGTTCTCTGTCCCAGGAATCTGCATCTCGAGGGACCCCAGGCCACCAAAGAGAAGCACCGCCATCACCCTGCCCTGAGCCTGCAGACCTGGAGGAGCTCAAGAAGAAGGAACCAGGCGGGGGCCTCTAGGGCTACCAGCGCATGGTTCTTAGACGGTCCCTCTGCACGGCTAGACATGCCAGGGCCACCCAGAAGGCGGGCCGGGGACACAATCAGGTCACTATTCCACCAGTCCCTCCAAGTCTCAGGACCAAGGTTTCTCCTGAGTCAAATAAGAGCAGGAGAGGATCCCAGGGGGCGGGGAGCGGAGGCTGACGACCCGCACAAAGAATCTTTGTGGCAGCCACTTCCACCCTCATCCACCTGGGAGACTCAGGCCTCCACTCCCCCCACAGCAGGAGGTAGGTGCGCACCACCAGCCCCAGGCTTGCATCTGGATCCGAGCAAGGCCGTGGGGGCAGGGGCTGTGGCCTATAGCTGGGTGTGGTACTGGACTCTTATCTCGCCCCAACCCTGGAGCCTGGACAGGATCTCCTAGGTGGGCCTGGTAAGGATGGACAGAAGGCATTCCAGGAGCCAGAGCCTCGAGTGACTGAACACGTGTGCCTGGGGCGATGGGTCCCTATGCAGGCCTGGCCCTAGGATGAGTAGTCCTACCCCAAGCCCCACAGCTCACAGGGGGCTTCCAGGACACCTGGGAGAAATCAGAAGGAATCCTGCCCCTCTGGGGGAAAGAACCCACAATCCCCAAGAAGTTGGGAAGGGTCTTTGGCCATGGCACAGCCCACCCTCACTGAGCCCGTCACGTGGGGTGGGGGTGGGGGTAGAGGAGGGCCTGGGGTCCAGGAGGAGCCAGCAGGGGTGGGGGCTGGTGCAGCCACCGGAGGCGAACAGGAAAAGCAGAGTGGGGTCACCGGGATAGGGGAGCTGAGAGCTGGATCTGCAGAGGCTGCCCCCTCCTGTCTCCTCTGGCCTGGGCTTGGGAGAAATGCACCCATTTATGAAAAGCCCTGGGGTTTTCCCCGCTTCTGCAGGCTCCAGCCGGGTGGTTTCCTGAGGCCTGATTGGGTAACAGTCTGGGAAGTTCTTAAATCTCTTCACACACCTCATTTCCCTGGCGCACACTCTGCTCCACCAGTCTTCTCTTGCCCAGAGTAGGAAGCTCAGACTGCAGAGGTTTAAATGCCTGAGGCCATTGCTAGTCCTTCCTCTGCCTGCAGGGAGCCCAGCGCCAAACCCAAGCAGATGATAAACAGCAGATAAACAGTGCCGGAGGAGGGAAGCCCACCATCAGCGCAGGACCAGGGCCGGGGTGACGCAGCGGCTCCTGTCACCTCGGTGGGGAATACCTGTTCGCAAAACCTGGCTCGCAATTAATACCAGTTGAGTAAATTAACTCTCCAAGGAAAAGCAGAGAAACGAAAGGCCAAACAGGGAAGTGGCCAGCCTGATGCCCCGGGTGCCCCAAAGCTGAGCCAGGACAGCACATTGATTGCGGCCCTCTCGGGGACACAGGCTTGGGGAGGACCCTAGCAGCCTCGCCTGGGTGAAGGTGCCCCACACCGGTGACACGCACGCGTGAGCACAAGCGCTAGTCCACGCCGCGTGTCAGGCCCACGCCGCCACTTGGGTGGGGTCGCCCCCCAGCAGCTCACGGAACGGCGTAGGAAGGTGCGGCGTGCCAAAGCGTGACTCGGCGCCTGGGGTCCGGCCGGCGCCCTTCAGTGCCCTCCCAAGGCCAGTCCGCCAGGGGGTCGTCCTGTGGCCCCAGCCCCGCCCAGACATCTGCGGGGGAAGAGAGTGGAGCCAACCCCGAACTTCTCGGGGCCCGGGAGGGGACGAAGGCGGGGGGAACCCTGGTCCGGGTAGGCGCGGGCTGGGGATGCAGGAGCAGGTGAGGGAGATGTGCCCGAGGCCTCGGGAGAGAAGGGCGCACGGGGCGGTGGGGCATCCTTCTGGCAGTCCCCGCCTTGGCCAAGCCACCGTGCTGCCCCGGCGCCCCAGACCTCTCGTCTGGACGTGCCCCGAAGGACTTAAACGACGCGTGCCCTGGCGGACTGCGCGCTAGACGCCCTCCGGGCCTGCTGTCAGTTCACGCCCACGAGAACCCCGTGAGACGAGAGCATTGTTACCCCCACTCTGCAGGCGACGAAACCCCGGCCAGAGGGTGGGCCTCCGGGGCCCAGAGCCCGCAGGTGAGTCGGCCTTCCATCCCGCGCGCCTGGCTCCGGCCTCCCGAGATCGGGCGCTCGAGGCGGGAGCCGCCTGCCTCCTTACCCCCAGCGCATCCAGCCAGGAAGTCGAGCGCCATTGCCGGGTCCCCGGTGAGGCCGCCCTTCCTCCTCGTCCTTCTCCTCTGGCCCCTCGCCGGACGGGTCGCCGTCGGGGGTCCCCCCCGGGCTCTCTGGATTGGGGCTCGGCCGGGCCGCCGCCTCCTGGCGCGGAGCCCGGGGCCGGCCGGGGTCGGGGGGCGGCGGGGGCGGCGGCGGCGTAGGCGGCGGCGGCTCAGCGCGCGGGTCCGCGGACCGCGCACGTCCCTCGCTGACCGGCTCGCCGGCCCTCGCTGCTGTCCACCTGCAGCCCGCGGTCCCTCACCTCGGGCCGCATGCCCCGCCCCTCGGGCCTGCCGGCCGGACCCCGACGGGATGCAGAACGCGGCCAATGGGCGGGCAGGGCGCGGACAACACCCCGGGCCCTGCGCGCCGCCGCCGCGCCTCATTGGCTGGGCGTGTGCGAGGTGGGCGGGGTGGCGGGGACGTGGAGGGCGGGGGAGGTGCACGGGCGCTGCAGACAAAGAATGTGCTTCGTGCGCCCGCCCGCGCCGCTCCCGGCGGGAGAGGCGGCCCGGTGCGCGCGGCGGCGGGACGGTGGGGCCGGGCCCGGGAACCCAGGGCCTGACCGCGGCCTGTGCCGGGCGGGAACCTCCCGGCGTGCGCGAGACGGGTCAGCTGAGCGGGAGGCGGGGTGTGCTCGCTCTGGACCGGACCCGGGGACCTGGGGGCAGATCCCGACTCTGCCGCCGAACCCCAGGTCCCTGCCCGTGTAATGGGGACACGAGCGCTACAGCGGGCGCTTAGAGCCAGGATCCTCCCAGGCTCGGACACCACTAGTCGTGATACCCCGCGGGCGGCGAGTCGCGGGGTATCGGGGTCCGAGCGCGCCCGGGGCGGCGGGGAGCGAGCTGGAAAGGGGAAGGGGGCCGTGGGGCGCCCCTCGGGGGCCCGCACCTGCCCGCGCGCTGCGGGGCCGCGGGAGCCGCGGAAGGGTGTGGAGCGGGTCAGGTTCCTGGACGGGCCGAGAGCGGGGCGGCGGAGTGGGGGCACGGGAGGCCTCGGGACGGGGCGAGCCGGCTCAAGTGGGAGGGCTCTGGGCTCCAGTCGTCGTGGGGAGCCGGGAGGCGTGGGCGGGGGGACGAGGGCCAGAGGAGGAGCCGGGTCCGACGCGGTCCACACCCCCCCCCCGCCAACCCCGAGTCCCTGAGATTGGCAGTGGCAAGGACCCCTCCCCGGTCAGAGACCTGGACTGTCCGGTTGGGACTGGACTTGGCTGGGCACTTTCTCCTTCACAATGAGGGTGAGATAACACCTTTCGGCCCGGGGCCCAACTTCCTTCTTCACGGTCCTGTGGTTCCGACCACACTCCCTGCGATGTTTCCGGATTGCAGATCACACAGTTCTTTTATTTTCACTGTACCGTTTCTGAAATCCGGACGGGGTTTACAATGGATCTGTACCCAAGGTTTTAAAGATTATGTATTTCTGGTACTAGGGGATATGTCAGCTAAGCAGTGATCCATGGTGATACAGAGGCCACGAGGAATCCAACAGTCACTTGTGGTTTCCTTTTATTCTTCTTAGACTCTAGATAGAACATTCATTAAGCAGAGACCCAAACCCAGGTCTGCTGACTCCTCGTCCAGTGCTCGTGATGGCTGGTGGGCCCTGAACTAGGGGTCTGGAGGCCTGGGTTTGAATATCGCCAGCCTCTGACCGCAAGGAGCCAGAAAAGCAGTAGCATGTGGGCCCCAGGAGAAGCCCAGACCCAAAACAGGGGTAGGAGTTGACAGCGGGGATACTGCAGTGGCTGAAGGCTTCCAAGGCACGACAATTAAACTACATCCAGGTGACTCGCCCCTAGGAACACTTGTCCCCTGGTTACTGACGCCTCCGGAGGTAAAGCACAATGCCTGCAGCAGCTACCCCTGGTCTCAGAGATTTGAGAAGAAAGTCAAGTGCCTTCACAGGACAGTAAGTCGGAACATTATTATGGAACAGTTGAGAAGGAAACAAGGATGACCTGCTTTATTTATATATATATTTTAAAGATTTATTTGTTTATTTTAGAGAATGAGAGAGCGCACACAAGCTGGGGGAGGGGCAGAAGGAGAGGGAGAGAATCTCAAGCAGGCTCCAACTCCCCACTGAGCGTGGAGCCCGATGTGGGGCTCCATCTCATGACCCTGAGGTCGTGACTTGAGCTGAAACCAAGAGTCGGTCACTTGACCAACTGCCCTGGTGCCCTGCTTTACATATATATTTTTAATATATTCTTATTTAAATATTTAAATTATGGGGCACCTGGGTGGCTCAGTCCTTAAGCGTCTGCCTTCTGCTCAGGTCGTGATCCCCGGGTCCTGGGATCGAGCCCTGCATCGGGCTCCCTGCTCAGTGGGGAGCCTGCTTCTCTCTCCCTCTCTCACTTTGCCTGCTTGTGTTCCCTCTCTCGCTGTCTCTCTCTGTCAAATAAATAAAATCTTTAAAAAAATAAATATTAAATTATATAAAAATGTATTTTATGTGTGTGTGTATATATATATATATATATAAATATTATATATATATTATATATTTTTTAAGAGAATGCACCTGCCTTGGCGTTAATGTCATGCTTGGGGCAGGTAGCATGAGCCCCGACTCCCTGGGGGTCAGGAGCCTGACCTCCAGGGGCTCTGGTGGCAGTTCAGGAGAGACTGGAAAGGGAGAACAAGGAAGTCACGGCCAAGTAAATGAGTACACAATGCCCGTATTTTGGAACCTGCATTATGGCATCAGCAGTTGGGTTCTGTGTCTGTTCTGTTTTGTTTCCTGAGGATAAAATTAGAGCGCAGAGTATGGTTGTTCAAACTCCTCACGTGCCCCAGCGCCCCAGGCCCCACCCCCGTCCCCGGCAAAGCCACCCTACAGGGCCCCAGACTTCAAGGAGCAGGAGGGGCTCAAGGCCAGAGCAGTAACAGGACAGCAAGTTGGGGAGGGAGTGTCACAGGGGACCAGGGGTCAAGCCAGGTCACTGAAAAGTGCATTGTGCAAGGTTTTATTTTGTACAGCCTTTATAATTTCTTACACAAGATGGGTCCCGTGTGGAAGAATTAGAAACACCAACAGGAATAGAGGAAAAGAAAATCACCTCTGTTCTCGCCACCCTGGAATCACTTGGATTCAGTGACAGGAGGCTGTTTTGAACCCGGTGGGGTGGGGTGGGGAGGGCAGGGCTGCTCAACTGACTCCATGCTCACTTGGAATAAAACCTAGGCTCAGTGCCTCTAGGCCCAAGGTGACCTGGCCACAAGCTCCTAAAGCCAAGCCCATCCTCACTCCAGTGCCTTTGCACCGGCTACTGCCTCTGCCTGGGAAGCTCTTCCCTTGCCCTGATCACCTCCAGAACTCAGGCCCCTGTTCACTCCTCACCCCCTCACAAGGGGCTTGGCTGGCCTTCCCTCTCTCCAGCGGACAGCCGGCCGCCCTTCCCCACACTGCTTTCTTTCAACTCCTAGAGTGACATTTGTTTCCCTGTGTGTTGATCACCTCTCTCCCACTAGAATGTGAGCTCCACCAGGGCAGGGACCTTCTCTGTCTTCTTTATTAACCCTGAACAAGGCAGGCACAGGATGGGTGCTCAATAAATGTGCAAGCTGACACAATCACCGAATGGCCAGAGCTGTGGAAGGTGATGGCCCCTGGGAGGGGGGTGAGGCGGGTGGGAGGCCCTGCTGGCGACAGACCGAGCTTTCTCCGGAGACCTTTGTACCTTTGTTCTGCGAAAAAAGAGGTGAGGGATGCTGGGGGTTCTGGGTGATAGTCTTTTCTAAAAAACTTCAGAAACAAAGTTTCTCCCTGCCAGTCCGCTCTGATAAGGAGCCAGGGAGATGCAGGAAGGGGACATGCCTCTCCTGGATTGGGTGTGTGTGTGTGTGTGTGTGTGTGTGTGTGTGTGTGTGTGTGTGTGTGTGTGTGCACGTGTGCCTGCAGAGTCAGACTCCTGCACCCCTGCCTGTCAGTTTTGACTCAAAAGCAGGAGTCACAGGCCACCTGGGTGGCTCAGTCGGTTAAACATCCGACTTAATCTCAGCTCAGGTCTTGATCTCGGGGTTTGGGCTCCATGCTGGGCGTGGAGCCTATGTTAAAAAAAAAAAGAAAAGCAGGGGTCACCCTGCCAACTCTGGCAGGGGTGAGCAGGCAGCTTGAGGAGCCAGGCCTGGATGAGGGGATGGGGGCCCTGGCTCCCCACTCTAGACCTCCAGGATTGGAGTCTCCCAGGGTGCTGGCTAGGACACAGATTCCCAGACCTAAGGAATCAGACTCCAGGAGCAGAGGGGCTCGAAAGCTGCATTTAAAGCGACCCCTTCAGGGGTCTTTGGGTGGCCCTGGGGACCACAGGTTGAGACTGTCTCCAAGCACAGGTTCGGGAAGCTTCCCTCTAGCAGTTTTGCTTTTCACTCTCAACTCGGGCCCCTTCTGGCTGTGTGACCCTGTGAGTATTCTTGGCCTCCGGTTCATCATCTGGAAAATGGGTTGAAGAGGATCCTAGGGGCCAGAGCGAGTGAAGGAGGTCACACAGGGCAGGCACCTTTGTAGGAAAACACAAGAGTTAATTATTCATCTGAGAGATTAGGGGTTTCCTAAAGGCATCTTCAACTGTCCAACTGGGGAGGGGAAACCCTGGCCCCAGAAGGTCTCTGAAGGCTGCTGAGGACTGCGGTGAGCAGGTGGGGGACTTTAGGGGGGCTCTGGGGGATTGAGCTGTGGGTTTGCTGCCTGACACTGATGAGAACCGGCTCTGTCTGACAGGTCTCTCTCCCAGTGAACCAATGGCTGCCATCTGGATGTCTCCAGCCTCTCTTCCAGTCCGCTCTCGGAGTGACTCAGCCCCCAACTAAGCAAATCTACTCTGGGCATCAGAGGCTGAAGGGCCGGGGACCTGTTGGGGACAGCCAGCCACTGTCCTCCCAAGTCCACGGGGCCCAGAGTTCTCTCGTTAGGTAGACCTGAAGTGATTCGCTGGAATTGAGTCAACCCCAAAGTTGCCAGCATGCTGTGTGGGCCTCTTCCATCTTCATTCCATTGGGAATGTTTACAGCCTTCCCCGGGGCCTGCCTCTCTGCGTGAGCTGTGGGCCTCTCTTGTGCTTGGCGCCATTCCCAACCCACTTGACCTTGGAGTGGTCGAGGGACCGGAGCGAGGGAGGCTCCGGCCAGATTAGGGGATGACCAGAAACTCAAGATGGGAGCGATATAAATAGACTCATAGCAAATGCTTCAAGTTTAAAAATAGAGCCTACGGGGGCCTGCCTGAGGGTGCCCCTGACCTGAAGGGCCCCAGCGGTGGTCCGCAGCTTGGGTTGGGCCAACCGGGCGGGACAGAGGGGCCGGGCCCGAGGCGCCCAGCCAAGTATGGCAGGCGCCCAGTGTGCTTGCTGCTCACTCGGAGGTTGTGCAGTCCACGGGCCCCCTGGAGCCCACCCTCCAGGCTGGTGCTGGGGCCCGACGTGAGCCGGCCCGGCTCTGCCCTCTCTGGGGTGGCACACTGTCTGGGGGGCGGATGAGCAGATCATTGTCCCAGGCTGAAGGGCCATGTGAGCAGGCGCCCGAGGGCAGTGGCCAGAGGAGGGCAGTGTGCCCCCATGGGGGCCCTGGGCTGGGCAGCTGGGCCAGCTGGAGTTGACAGCCGGAAGGCCGGAGGGGGCATGACAGCGGGCAGAGAACGACACGTACTGAGCCCTGAGGCGTGTTGGGACAGTCGTGGACGAGGCGGGCAGGCCCGCGGGGAGCGCAGATGCGGGAGAAGCCTGGGACAGCTCTGGAGACAGGCCCAGGAAGGGCCAGTTACCCTCAGCCTCCTGGAATCTGCCGTCCTGCAGGAATCCTGGAGTCGGAGTGCCCCTCTTCCCAGCAGGGCCTTGTGCTACCTCTGTGTCCCTCCTCCCTCCATGGCTCTCCTCCTGTCACGGCCGCTCAGCCAAGCAGTGTCTTCCTGGGGTAGCTTCCCGGGGACAGTCCCTCCCCTCCCCCAGCCAGAATCTCCCCTCTGCCACCTGCCCTGCTGCTTCGGGCTCTGTCCTCTGGAGTCCCTGTCCTCAGCCCCCTTGGGAGCCTGGCCCTCGGGTTCTATGCCACGTGGCAGGGAGCCTGAGGGCTGGCTGGGGCCAGGCGTGCCTCTGAGGCGTACCCCCTCGTGGGGCCTGGGGGTCTCTGTCCTCTCATTCACCCTGTCTGTGTTCTTGAGGATCTTTGTGTGCCCGCAGGGGCCCCCCCGGGGAGCCTGCCCTCAGGCTCTGGTCCACGCCGGGGATGCACACTCTCAAGCGCTCCTGTGAG
Source organism: Callorhinus ursinus (assembly GCF_003265705.2). Taxonomy (NCBI): domain Eukaryota; kingdom Metazoa; phylum Chordata; class Mammalia; order Carnivora; family Otariidae; genus Callorhinus; species Callorhinus ursinus. Next base: position 68,842,657 of record NW_027397070.1, read on the forward strand.
TCCCTGCCTGCTTCACGAGCAGCTCAGTTGTGCCCCCTTCCTGGAAGCCTCCACGAAGCCCCAACGGAGACAGGCTTCTCTCTGTGACAGGCCGGCCATGCTTACCTGTTCCCATTCCTGCCTCTCGGTGGTGGCTGGAAGACCCATCCACTAATCCTTGCACACTCCCCACTCCCGAATTCCCTTCTCATTGAGCGTGGGCTAGAATGAGTGTGTCACCTCTAGGGAATACAAAGCAGTGGGAATGACCATGTGTCACTTCTGAGACAGTCCCCCCCACCCCCGGCTCTTCCTCTTGGATCTCTAGCTCTGGGGTGGGGGGGGACATTGGGAGCCATGTCGGGAGCAGTCCTGCAGAGAGGTCCCGTGTGTCGAGGACCGAGGCCTCCAGCCGACAGCCATGTGAGCAAGTCACCGTGGAAGGGGGTCGTCCGGCCCCCGTGACGCCTTCGGGTGGTGCAGCCCAGGCCCATAGCTTGACGACAGCCTCATGGGAGACCCTGCGCCACAGCTGCCCAGCCAAGCTATTCCCAGATTGCTGACACTTGGACATTGTGAGATAAGAAATGTTGGTCATTTGAAGCTGCTAAATTTGGGGATAATTTGTTCGGCAGTAATAGGTAGTATGTACTCCCCAGCCAGGCTGGGCCTGCAGGTGGGCGAGGGTAGTGTCGAGGTCATTCCTGGATCCCAGTGCCCAGCAGGAGGCCTGCACAACGACATGCACACCCTAAGGAGTGATCGATTGATTGGCAGAAGTCAATAGCCTCCCTTCCCTAAAACATCTGGCTTCAGGTCCTGCTTTGGAGAGAGCTTCCCGTTGCTCAGCCCGACTTCCCGTGTCTCAGATCAGGGTGGGGTCAGAGGTCATCTTGTCCAGATGCGACATCCAAGGCCCAGGGCCGGTAATGGGGACTCCAGGCTTGAAGACGCCCCCTGCGCAGGGCATGAAGGGGTTGCCAGGGGCTGGAAACGTGGCCAGTGGGAGATGAGTCAGAAGCGGGCCAGGAAGCGCTTGAGCTATGGCTCGGGTGCCCAGCAATGAAGAGGCACGGCCAGGGTGAGGTAGGGATGGGGCAGGAGGACCTATCAGTTGAGGGCAGGCCGGCAGCAGGGTCAGGCCCGAGGCTGCCGGCGGGGCGCCCCCAGTTCCGCCTCTACTTCCTCTAACGCCGGGTGTTGGGAGCCCGTCCTTCCCGCCCTGACCCTGTCACGGGTAGAGGTTGTCCCTGGTCACAGAGAGAGAAACGGAATCATGGGAGTTAAGTGAAGGAGTGTCCTCATGGCAGAGCTGGCCTCGAATTCTTCTCATCAGTTCTCACCGGCTGTTCCTCTCTGGCCCTCGGGGTCCCCGTCTGTAACGCAGGAGTGGTTCCAGGGGCCAGGAGGTTGGGTCGGACGCCTGTGCCAAGCTCTGCAGTAAAGGCAGGGGCGTCCAGCTGGGTGAGAATCTGGGCTCTCCTGACCTTGGAGCCCCATTTCCTGGAAATGCCAGGGCTGCCAGTCTCCAGAGCCAGCCTGGGGCCCTGTGCCCGCTCTGGGCTCCTGGCCCATTTCCATCGCCCGGAAATCCCACCGCCCTTCCTCGACCTCTCCAAATCCTTCCCCAATGGCAAAGTATGTGAAAATGAAGGATGGATCGGCTCTCTTTGACTCAGCAGACCTCTCTGAGAGTGCGCCCCACAGAAACAACAAAAGACCCCAAAGCCGGCCTGTGGGAGGACTTTGTGTTCTAAACTGGAAACGAGCCAACTTCTATCACTTGTGAATTAAATCATCATGGGGATATGTGGTGTGCTGCCAGGCTGCCAGGCGCGGCTCCAAGGGCTCTCCAGACGTTGACCCCTCAGGACTCCCAAAGCGGGACGGCAGTGGGTAATGGAATTCCCACTTCATAGACGAGGACCCTGAGGCCTAGGTTCCTGGGTCACACGTGAGGACGGGCAGGGCCAGGGCCAAGCCTGGCTCAGCTCTGTCCCCCTTGCGAACCCTCGGCCACACCGTGGTACATGCACGGTGTGGGAGTTCGCGGGAGCCATGGTGTTTCTGGCACGTTGATAACAGAAAGAAGCAAAGCACAAAATGACAGTAAAAAAGAAAATGTTTGGGGCGCCTGGGTGGCTTAGTTGGTTGAGCATCCGACTCTTGATTTCGGCTCAGGTCATGATCTCAGGGTCGAGGGATCGAGTCCAGTGTTGGGCTCTGCGCTGGGCGTGGAGCCTGCTTGAGATTCTCTCTCTCTCCCTCTGCCCTTCCCTGCTCCAAAACAAAACAAAAAAACCACAAAAAAGAAAATGTTTGTGTTTACCTGCATTTGACGAGAAAGCAGGACCCAGACCTGGACTGTGAGGCATTTGCTTTGTATGCTGTCTCTCTTCAGTCTGGATTTTTATTTATTTATTTATTTATTTTTAAAAGATTTATTTATTTATTTTTTAACAGAGAGAGAGACAGCGAGAGAGGGAACACAAGCAGGGGGAGTGGGAGAGGGAGAAGCAGGCTTCCCGCAGAGCGGGGAGCCCGACGCGGGGCTCGATTCCAGGACCCTGGGATCATGACCTGAGCCGAAGGCGGACGCTTAACCGACTGAGCCACCCTGGCGCCCTTCAGTCTGGATTTTTAAAAAAATAACTTATAATTATTCTCTTTCTTATAAAATGTAAAAATGCATTTTGGAATGTGTCAAGCCCCTCGTCGGCAAGTCCCTGTGCCCAGTGGGGCCAGCGCCACACCCCCTGTTCCCAGAGCCCTTTGTGGCGGCCCAGGCTTGGGGTTCCTGTGCGATGTCTGCCTCCTCTTGGACGACCAGCCAGGTGGGGCCGCACTCGGTGGGGCCCTGGTGTTGGCGGAGGAGGGCCTAAGGCCGGCCGCTCCCTGTTGGGAGGAGTGGCCCCGAGAGTTCCCATGGACTCTGCCTTCTGCTATCCACGCAAGACCCAGAGAGGTAACACTACCAGCCCAAGGGCACCCAGCTGGAAGAGGCGGAGCCAGGAGTCAAACCAGGCTGTGGGGGCCCCGCCTGAGCTCTCCCCCAGACTGTGTGGGGCTCTCCCTGGCCAGGACCCCTGCCTGCCCAGCCACCCAGCCTCTTTGCCAGCTCAAGCCAAGTGTGGGCCGGTAACCCTGCGCTGCCTCTGCTCATTCATTTGTATTTTACACTGTCAATCCACTCACCCCCAACCCCTCCACCCCATCCGTTCATCTGTCCACCCTTCAGTCCATCTGTCTGTCTGTCCGTCCCTCCATCTACCTGTCTGTCCACCTGCCCGCGCACCCCCTCCGTCCATCTCTCCACCATTCATCCATCCACCACTTGTTTTCCCACGCCTGTCTTCCGCCAGCCTTCCCAGGGTGGCTGTCTTGTGCTGGGTGCTGTGGGCTCAGAGACGGGTCTGGCACAGCCCTGCCTGCCCGAAGCTCATGGCGGGCTGGGGAGCTTTTCCACCTGAACCACAGCCCGAAGGGTGAGGTGGCGTGTTTTCTGTGTCTGCTGTGGAGAAGGGTAAAGTTTGGGTGTGTTTGTTCAGGAGACAAAGGGCGGGTGACACTTGGCTGCCGTGTCTGGGGAAACACACTTGTCTCCTATGTCACTGTCTTGGGCTGCCCGCCCCCTCCAACCCCACATGCCCCTTGTCTCCTCCCCCCTCTGCTTCTGTCCTTGGCGCTAACTGCTGTTTGGAGGTCTCCGTGCTTTTGTCACCTCATCTCTTGGTGGTCTGTCTCCCTCCCTAGAACGTAAGAGCCACAAGGCAGGGACTCCTGTCTGTGTGGTTGTTGCTGTGGTCTCAGAGCTGGGCTTGAATGCACAGCCCGGGGCGCCTGGGTGGCTTCAGTCGGTTAAGCATCTGCCTTCGGCTCGGGTCATGATCCCGGGGTCCTGGGATCGAGCCCCACATCGGGCTCCCTGCTCAGCGGGGAGCCAGCTTCTCCCTCTCCCTGCTGCTCCCCCTGCGTGTGCTCACTCTCTCTTTGACAAATAAACAAATAAAATCTTTGGATGCAAACAGCCTGGCTCCCAAGCAGACGCTGAGCTGTGTCTCTCTAAAGGCCAGGCAGGGCATCATCCTGCCCTTTGCCCTCTGACATGGCAGCCGCCACTGCCAGGCTGTCTCCCCTTCACCCTGCCTTGGCTGGGCAGGTGGGGAGGGGGCTGCCCCTCCATCAGCACCCAGCCTGTTCAAGGCCGGCCTGCGTCCACACGTCAGAACACAAGAAAACAGGTAGACACACAGTCCCTGACCCGAGGGCCACCTGGACGAGACAGTCCGAACCCTGTGCCCCTCTACCCCGGTCCTGCCAGCTTTCTGGCCAGTAGGACACTCACTTTGTGTGGCCCTGGGCAAGTGCACAGCCTCCTTAAGCCTGAGTGCCCCCGTGGCCACCTCGCAGCACTGCCGTGTGGGTCATATGGGAGCATGTGCTGAGCCCCTGGGAGGGCCCACTGGGTGATGCCCATGGGTGTCAGGGCCTGGCCCTCGGCATCAGAGAGGGGCTGGTTGTTCCAGAGTGTCTGGCGATCACATCCAGCCCTGCCACTTGCACGGCCTCAGACAAATCCCCTCTTTGGGCCTCAGTGGCTCCATCTGTAAAATGGGACCGTCAGCCCTGCTTTCCCTTCAGGAGAACCCTGGCTTCGTGAGAGGCCCAATCAGCAGCCCTGGCCCCTGGTTCCCTAGCAATGGGCCCCTCAGGGCTTGGTCAGTGCTGGGCTCTGGGAGCTGAGCAGAGGCGGATCTGGCGGGGCCCGGGGAGTGGGAGACAGAGGTGGGTGCACACAGACAGTGTGGGGCCAGGGCAGCGTGCAGGGCATGGAGCAGATGCTGGGCTGTGACCCGTGTTTGCTTGTGAGGTGGGGGGCGGGAAAGGGGGGCTCGTGCAGCCTGCCCGTGCTCGCTCCCACTCCCTCCTGCCGGCTGGAGCCTCCTGAGGATGGGCACTGGGCCTTATCCGCCTCCGTGCAGCCTCAGCTCGGCCCCAACCCGGATGGTGTTTGTTGAGTGAATAGGATGGAGCTTCGAGGGCTCCTGGGGAGGCCCGAGGGCACCAGGAAGGCTTGGAGGGACAGGGCTACCACAGCCCCATCCCCGGACCTCCCCGGAGGTGTCTGCACCTGGCAGTGTGGACAGTGAGCCTGCCACCTCCCGTGGCCTCACATACTTCCCTGACCCCCGGGTCCCAAGGGCACTGGGACAAGGGTCCTTTGGGGGGTGAGTGGGAGGGAGTCCAGCTGCCCAGTGCCTGGGTTTGGGCATTGCCCCGCACGACCTCTGCCTTCGAGGCCACTGGTCAGCAGGCTCCCGTCTCCTGTCCCTCCCCCGGCCCCAGCTATTTAAGGTCGGCCAGGAGCTGATGAGCGCTGTCAAGGCCACCCCGGTGGTGGCAGACCGCTGTCAGGCAGGCAGACCCCAGGGCCTTCCCCACCACCCTGCTGTCCATGGATTTTGTGGCTGGCGCCATCGGAGGTAACAGACAGGGACCGGGGGAGGGGGTCCCAGGAGGC